>NC_091180.1:6882050-6965172 GCF_040958095.1 Procambarus clarkii | reverse complement strand
AGCCTCTATACTCCTTCAATGTCCTGAGTATTTAACGAATCTCCGTGGACCTCACTAACACGTGAGGTCCGCCCTGAGGAGGTGGTGGGCCGGCAGTGGTCCAGCAGGTGGGCGTAGTGGGCCTCGTACCATAGAGAACCACTGAGCTGGTATGGTGAATGCAGACAATAACAGGTGACCACACAGTCAGTAAACGATGTAATCTCCCTCCGTCCCTCAGCATCACTCGTCCCACAGCGCTAATTATTACAACAATCCTGCTATTATCACAACCCTGGTTATTTTTATCACTGTCAGGGGTCATCTGTAATATTGTCATCGCTAAATAATAGCAATTATATATTTATTTTGACATTTTTCGGCGATGCTGTGGTCACGAGCTGAATTGCAATGCTGTTCGCTCATGCTGCGTTCGCC
This sequence comes from Procambarus clarkii, assembly GCF_040958095.1. Taxonomy (NCBI): domain Eukaryota; kingdom Metazoa; phylum Arthropoda; class Malacostraca; order Decapoda; family Cambaridae; genus Procambarus; species Procambarus clarkii. The sequence goes on along the minus strand of NC_091180.1, from coordinate 6,964,755 downwards.
AGCCTTGGTTGCTCCAACAGTACTGTGACTCTCACACCTGAGAATATTGCCCACGATTTAAAAAAAAAATGGCGTTTGTTTACAAGAGCCCTGAGGCTCTTGTAAACAATGTGTAATGTGAACCCCATGTAGCTGCGGGCCATTTGAATCGTGCCTGGCACCCTATGGCATATATATACGCCATGCACACTGTGGGACATGTTACTCATGGCGTATATATACGCCATGCGCAGTTTAAGGGTTAAAAGGCGGGCTGAAAGAGCAGAGCTCAACCCCCGCAAGCATGACTAGGTGAATACATGCAAGATCTTGCATTTATCGACATTAAAAAGCATTTACCATTATCTGACCATTTGTAGAGTTCATGTAGATCTATTTGTAATGTCTCACTATCACATTCACTTCCCACTTTACCATAGAATTACCATATATACTCTACATGGAAAGTACTGGAGGGTCAGGTCCTAAATTTACACAATACAAAAATATACTAGAGTGAACAATACAGAAAGAAATGCAGAATAGAGCCAGTGAAGAGTAGAGGTGCCTTAGGCAAAATCAGAGAACTCGGTATGAACATTAGAGGTCCACAATTTGTCACACATATGGGCAAATCTTACTAATATTGCAAAACCTTGATTAATTAACTCCAAAAGCTGTTTTGTTTGTTAATAAGTGTATTGAGTCATTTTAAAGCTATCCTGTAAGTATTTATAAAATAATCTTCTCCAGGTTGACATCTTCAGTTACAAAATGCTGCTAATACCTGTCCACCTGGGCATGCACTGGTGTCTGGCAACCATCGACTTCCGGGACAAAGCTGTCCGATATTACGACTCCATGCTGGGCAACAACGACCTTTGTTTAGAAGTGAGTTATTGTTTCCTGCCTGTGATGAGTATGTTCCAAGGATTGTTCGATACTTGTAGAGGAAAGCATAGTTCTGCTGTCTTGGTTTTATATGTAGATATTAAACCTGCAGAACATTTATGCCATTTGAGCAACATATAACCTGAAGAATTTTTTAAAATTATATGCAAGTGCCTCAATGCAATTATAATTAATAAAATTATCTTTTAAGAAATTGTGAACAATTTTTGGTATAAATTACTTGTATGTGTAGTATACAAGGTGTCAAAATAAAAAAAAATATCAATAAACATTACTTATAATAATAAAAATAAATTTCAGTCTCTTCTGGAATACTTAATGTCTGAGCATCTGGACAAGAAGTCTTCTCAGTATGACACTAGCAAGTGGAAGACTGAGAATGTTAAGGTGAGATACACGAGACATGCACGTCTTCACTTGTACAGTATTTACCAATTCCTGCTACAGAGAATAAGTCATAATAATGTGGCTGAGAACAAATAACCCAACCCGCACACATGGAAAGAAAGTGCTCATGTTTTGGCTGTCCTCAACCCTTGTCAAGTGCAGCTGGATGGACTGCAATGCCTTCAAATTTTTTTCCTAAATTATGTGCGGGTTGCGGTATTAGATTCTTTTTCACATTATGTAAAAAACTAAAGTTGTATGTAATGAAATGCCATTTTCTGAGTGAACCCTGGAGTCTCCCTGGAGCTATTGGGTTAATATGCGATATATTAGACTAGGGCAGTAGTCAATGGAGTTTGGTTAACCGGGGACCACGAGCCAGAACCTGGCCCCTCTCAGAGAGGCACAGGGAGCAATGGCCCCCTGAAAAGGCCACCTGTGGTTGGGGGCTTTCCCAATCTGCCATCAACAAGAGTTAGGCACCCAGAAAAGTAGGCATAACAAAACAGACCCCACATGGTAAGAAAATTGCAACCGAAAACCAAACAGGTAGGATTTCCCCAAGTCCCAAGGAAACAATCAAACGAGCAAACGTCACACACTGCTGCTGCACCGATCGTCCACGCAGAACCCGTGAAGGGGGAGGGGGGAGCCTCGGGCCCTCCGTGCCGGCTACCCAGCAACTTTAATTTGGAGGTTAAGCATCAAAACATTGGGGAGCCGGTCGGCCGAGCGGACAGCACGCTAGATTTGTGAATCTGTGGTCCTGGGTTCGATCCCAGGCGCCGGCGAGAAAAAGTGGGCAGAGTTTCTTTCACCCTATGCCCCTGTTACCTAGCAGTAAAATAGGTACCTGGGTGTTAGTCAGCTGTCACGGGCTGCTTCCTGGGGGTGGAGGCCTGGTCGAGGACCGGGCCGCGGGGACACTAAAAAGCCCCGAAATCATCTCAAGATAACCTCAAGATCGTGAAAACCGCCTACCAGAGGGAGGGAGGGAGGGTGCCAGGGAGCCTCTGGGGTTCACCCAGAAAATAGCGTTTAATTATATTCAACGCTGGTTTTGAATGTAATGCAATGCTCCCTGGAGCTACCTAACCAAAAATAAGAAAAAGAGGGACTTACCCCTGGAGGTGGCCGCCACTCTCTTCTCAACTCGAAGTCGAGACAACTGGGTGCAACCTGTGACTCAAAATCACACACAGATGACCAGGACCAGGAATCTTTACAAAATAACAGGCAGCCAGGATACTGTTCGACCTCCAAAATCCCTGCGCCTGAATATCAGCCCAAGACATGTTGGCGAAGACGGCAGCCAACGCATCAAATTTCCGAACATCATTGGCACGAGGATAAACTGCAGGCTGGCTAGACTTTGCAACCTGTGATGTTTAGACTCCAGCACAACTGCTCGAGCAACCGTCGAGTGACCCGGGACACCTCAAGAAACAGGTGAAGGTGGGACCGCAGCTGCAGCAATGACCAGAGAGAGGCATGGAAGCAGTCCGAGAATGCCAAACAAGACCCAGCCATGTCCGAGTCTGGGATGGAACCAGATGGAACTTCCTCCAGTTCACCAGGAACCCGAACCTGGCGAGCTGGGAAAGGACCACATCCCTGGCAAGCAGACAAGCAGAGCGGCTGGGAGCCACACCAGCAAGTCATCGAGGTAGGCCAGAACCCGAACCCCTAGCAGACACTAACGGATCACCACGACCCAGGTAAGACATATGAATCCGCGAGGTGCCAGATTCAAGCCAAAAGGAAGACCACAAAAGCTGTAAGCCTGATGCCCTACCATGAAACCTAACCAATCCCCGAACCCCAAATGGATGGGAACATGCCAATACGCATTCCTGAGGTCCAGAGACACCATCCAGGCACCTGGCTCCAACAGAAGCCAGATCTGAGACAGAGTGGTCAACCGAAAGGAGGTGCAAGGAATCCAGGGGTTCAGACGGAACAAGTCCAGAATGAACCGCAGATCCGCACAGTCCCGTTTCAACACTGGAAACAGGCGGGAAACCCACCTGGGGAACGGGGTTGTTTCGACCATGTCTAAGCACACCTACTCTTGAGATGACCCAACAAAGTGTAGGGAAAAAAGCCTGCCCACCAGCTCCAAACCCCCCAAAGGAGGAGGAGCCGCCTAATACCACCACAGGTCAGAGGAAACGACCCAAAATGCCCGCGGATCATGGGACCAGGCGTGACAGAGCGAGCTTTCTCCCTCACCGCCCCACGAAAGGGCCAACGCCCTCATGAAAAGCTGGCCGACGAGCAGAGGGATCTTTGCACCAACCAGATGACACCGGCCTTGAAGAAAGAGCGGATCAGATCACGCTAGCTCTGAAGGAAGTGCCGGCTCAGAAACTGGCACGAGTGGCCCACCCCAACCAGCGGAACCTCGACCAGCGGAAACCCGAACCCTGGCACAACCTTTCCGAGAAGGCCACCCTGAAGAGGCAAAAAGTCTGACATATGATGACAACTGAACGAAGCCGCCTGTAGAAACTGCATGAAAGCAGTCTCCACAAACAGCAACGAACAAAACGGCGAAGAAAAGCTAAGAGTCAGGGCCCAGGCGGATTCCAAAGAAAGAGCGAGCACAGCCTGTTGGCACGTGAGGTGAGAAGCAAAGAACAGAGACAGCACCTCATTGAGAATCTGCGCAAACAGCTTCAACAATGCGGCTGATACCCTTGCCATCGAGGCCAGCACACCAGACGAAGTCCTGGCACTCAATACCTCCACATCCTCCTCAACCCAGGTCGAGGATAGCGCGAGAAGAAAAAAGAAACACAAGACTGAAACCAAATGCCCACGGGCGCACAAATCAACAGCAACCAAAGACACCAAAAGTGTAGGAACTTGCACGTGCAGCTGCACAAGGCCAACATCACGAGGAAGCACAGAGGCGAACAAGCACGCATTAAGGCACTCAACCCCTCCCCCCACCCCCAGGTAAATCAGCAGAATGGTTGATGTTTTCAGCCATTCAAGTGCACAAGTCCAACAGAACCCATGCAATGCCCCTAACAAAAAGAATGGGCAGTCTGCCAGCGAGGAAAACTCCAGAACCTCCAAATGCACCCAATACGGGGAAGAAGAACCGAACTCAAACAAGGACAGATCCTTCACAGAGGTATAATCTGGGTCTCGCAGGAGGTATGCAACAAGCTCCTCCTGAACCTCCTTAGGTGAGATAAGAGAAGCAGAAAACTTCCGGAATGAAGGCGCCAAAAAAGCCAAGGGAATCCGGAACCAAACTCGGGGAGGAGCTGACCCCAAATCACTCATACAGGGAAGTGGTGTAAGAAAACCCCTCCCCCCATGCAACAACCATCCCTGCAACAAAGGCACCAAAACCCAAGCAGGGTCAAAGGGGACCCCAAAGCCCTCAGGTCAACACCTCCCCAGCCCTGGGAACATCCAACGCATTACTCGAGGCAGATCAGTCCTCCATACCCCTCTACCCCAGAAGAAATGGCAGAACAGAGAGGGGGCCCTGCTGGTGGGACCCAGAAGCCTCGGCAGGAGTAACCGCCTGGAATGCCTCCGTTCCCAACCCGAAAGGGGCAGTCCTCGAAGCCGCTCGAGTCTCATTACCAACTAAACCCCACCCCAACTCTGAAACCCTCAGACGTTTGGGAGCCAGGATCAAGGTTAACAACAGGGGGAAGGACCAGGGAGTGCAGAAGGAACCAAAGCGACTAACGCTTTGGTTCTTGAAGCGACTAACACCCTCAAGTCTGGGTCCCTATGACCAAAACAGGGCAGCCTCGGGGGATCTGGGTGGGCAACAACCTAGTGAGTTGCAGCAACATAAACTTAGCATGCAACGTGGATGCTGCCTGTACCCAAATATCAATTTCATCAGGATGGGTAAATTGGAGAACAAGCAGAGAACACAACTTGCGAGACTCCAGGTCAAAGGTGTCGTTGACCCAGTGGGCAGCATGGAGGAGGCAAAAGTGGTGACTCATCCAGAGACAAGGGCACACAGCAACCTGCAAACTCGCACGAAACGAGCTGGAACTCGGAACACGCATCCATAGGTCCACCGAGCCCCAACGGGGTTTTCCAGGGCTGTAGGCTGACTGCTACGGGAAGCCTGGGCATGCACAGGAGGCCTAGTCAAGGACCAGGCCACAAGAACACTAAGCCCAAGAATCATCATCGCAAAGTAAGGTGTTGGTAACCGGTTGAACCTAAAGCTAACAAGGGAGGAGATCAAAACACTGAAATCCCTTTGACGTGTACAATCAAGGGGACCTAGCGGAGGCCCACCAGCACAATATAAGCGGTCCTATTAGCCATACAAGGTAGACCCCTACCAGACAGACCCCCACTAGGCAAAGAACAAAAATAAAAGAAAAGAAAACGCAAGAATACAACATCCCCAGAGGAAACAGGAACCGCCCGCTGCATAGGTAAGATGGCTGTGCAATACCTTGATGCCCCAACCAGCAACAATACCACTCCTTACCCAAAACCAAACAAGGGCCATGAAACCCCGGTTAGCCCCAAGGGCGGGGTAAATTGGCCGAGCAGCAAAAAAAAACCCTTCGGAAATGGCATTCTGAAAGTACCAGGAAAGAGAACCCTAGCATCCAGGGGTAGTACTCACAGGGTGCTTAGGGAAGTCACCCAAAGTGCAAGCAGCCCTGGTATACTTGGTTACACCTGGCCACCACACCTCAACACTGCAGAGAATACCACTAAGGCAAAACACTGCCAGGAAATCGAGGCCAGAGTCGATGATCGCCCTAAATCTCAATAGCCAACGAACTGGAGTTGCTGGGTAGAAGGCACAGAATGTCTAGGGCAACCCCCTCCCACTCCTTGGGGGGAAGGGGGTGAGGGGGACTGCTCGTGACATTTGCTGTTTGATTGTTTCCTGGGGAATCGGGGGAGTTCTGCCTCTGTTCGGTTTTGGTTGCAATTTTCTTACCATGTGGGGTCTGTTTTGTTATGCCTACCTTTCCATGTGCCTAACCCCGGTTGATGGCAGATTAGGAAAGCCGCCAACCACCGGGGGAGGGGGGGGGGTTAATTCAGGGGGCCATTGCTCCCTGTGCCTCTTTGAGAGGCACAGGGGAGCAATGTGCCCCTGAGGTTTTGGCTCATTGCCCCTGGTAGGCTGAACTCCATTGACTATTGCCCTAGTCTAATATATCACATATTAGCCCGATAGCTCCAGGGAACCGAAGGGGCACCCCACATAAAAGCCAGTGTTGAATGTAATGAAATGCCTTTTTCTATTTGCATGAAGCAATCTCAGTGAGATTACTTCATGCAAATAGGTTGCATCAGAGACAGGAGCTCTGTTTGGCCTTCCAGGGACCAAACCCAAAACCTGGGTCCCCCTCACATAGGTGAACATAAGAATGAAGGTAACTGCGGAAGGCCTATTGGCCCGTACGAGGCAGTTCCTATTTATATCCACCCAATCTCATTCATATACATATATATCCAACCTAGGCTTGAAACAATCAAGGGATTCCACTTCCCGTATTTACCCCAAGTCTTTCCTAAATCTAAACTTATCCAGTTTATACCCATTGTTTCGTGTTCTGTCTTGTGTTGATACTTGTAATACCCTATTAATATCCTTTATGTACATTCATCCACTTGTACATCTCTATCATGTCACCCCCTAAAAACCTTAACTGCATAATCCAATCCATAATAACTGCTTAATGTCACCTAAACTTAACTGCATAATCTAAATGGGGCCTAACAATAGCAGGATATAGCTGAAGAACAACACCAGGTGTCTTATTACTAACGCTTCGATAAATAAATCCCAGAGTCCTATTTGCCTTATTACGAACAATTATGCATTGAATTTTTGGTTTTAAATTCCTACTATCATAACTCCTAGATACCTTTTGCAATCCAACTTCGCAATCTCAACATCATCTTGTTGATACAACTCGTATCTTGTAACTTTATGACCATTACTTAGTCTCAAAACCTTGTGAAGAAGGAGAAAGCAAGTGACAATTTGCCATCACGCTGGGAAAGTTATCCAGAAAGTCAGCAAAGCTTTACAGACAACTGGAATTTTTTTACTGAATGAGTGAATGAAGTGGTTTGCCCTTCTATCAAAAAATATCTGCAGGAGAACAGTTTGCAACTCAAGGCCGTGTTTCTCCTAGACAATGCTCCTGCTCATCCTCCAGCTTGGAGGATTCATTGTTGGAGGAATTTAGTTTTGTTACAGTAAAGTTCCTTTCTCCCAACACCACTCCTCTAAGCACTAATTGTCGCTTAATAGCATATCCCCTAAATCCTCTAATTCAGCCTATGGACCAGAAAATCAATGCCAATTTTGAAAAACTTTACGGCAGGTCACTTTTCATGAGATGTGTTGAAATGACTGATACCACAAACAACCTCACCCTCAAGGAGTTGCTTGTAGTACTCCTGCTTGTTAGCACTGGAGGGAAAAGGAGGGGGCAGCTCATCGGAGCCGGCAGCCCACCACTCCAGTTCTTGAACGATGAAAACCACCAACTGTCGGCTCCCTGAAGCTAACTTCCCAAAAATTAGTAAAAGGAGGTACTTAATCGGGAAGCAGCAGCACTGCAGGTCTCAAGACAAGGAAAAGACTGAAGGCCACAACAGGCACCCCAAGGCCCCACAAGGCCGGCAAAGAACCGGAACTTTCACTAGATACCTGGTGGCAAGGACCCTGTTAGACCTCCAAACCCCAAATGTTGACCGAAGATATTTTGCCAAAAACTGCTGCAAGAGCAGCATACTTCCTAACATCATGGGCACGAGCATAGACCGCCGGCTGGCTACACTTGATAACACTGTGGACAACCCAAGATACACAAGCCCTGAAATGGAACTGGGAAAATTGGATCCACCCAGAGAGCGTCTACCGTCACAGAACCAGTGGCTCGCAGATTGTGGTGTAAAGCCGCCACCAGACACAACACATGACACACCTACGGCCTAACCACCAAGTATCCACAACCAACGGATGCCTCAGGAAGCCGGCCGTCTCATGCTTCGCCAGAAAAGGAGGAAATGGCTGCAAGCGAACAAAACGACCACCTGGATTAAACGAACAGAACCCCCGGTGACTGAGGAGAGAATGAAGCTCACAAACCCGACCCCCCATAGGCTAAGGCTAACAAAACCAGGAGAATAAAGAAAAGAAAGGAATTGGTCCAAAGACCAAGAAGGCTCAGGTGGCACATGTGTTGGCCGAAGGTGAAAAAACACACAAGAAAACTCGTGGACCGGACCAGAAATAAAATCCACCCTAAACGCAGGCTGCAGCAGTTCTGCCAATGAAGAGCAACAAGAATAGGCATTATTAGATATGAGATGCCAATCCAGAAAAACGAGAGAGAGAGATAGATATATATAGAGAGAGATATATATATAGAGAGATATATATATATATATAGAGAGAGAGATAGATATATAGAGAGAGAGATAGATATATAGAGAGAGAGATAGAGATATATAGAGAGATATAGAGAGAGATAGATATAGAGAGAGATAGATATAGAGAGAGATAGATATAGAGAGAGATAGATATAGAGAGAGATAGATATAGAGAGAGATAGATATAGAGAGAGATAGATATAGAGAGAGATAGATATAGAGAGAGAGAGTTATAGAGAGAGAGATATATAGAGAGAGATATATATAGAGAGAAAGAGATATATAGAGAGAGAGAGAGAGATAGATCTATCTAATATATATATATATATATATATATATATATATATATATATATATATATATATATATATATATATATATATATATATATATATATATATATATATATTTGTATATTTTGGTAGCAGTCTTTCCTGTAGACATATATTATTAAATATGACCGAAAAAGTAAGATTAATAATTCTAACACAAATTTTCTCAATATTTCTTATGGTTCTTTTCACTGTCGATGGTAAGTGAAAAATCAGTTCTCCAAAATTCATTTCTATTTCTAGTCTATATATATATGTATGTATGTATGTATGTATATGTATGTATGTATGTCTCATTGAATATGACTGCATATTCTGTATTTAATATCTTCTGATTTAGGGCTTCTATCCCTCTATTTTCTTAGCATCAGGGCTTAGCTGAAAGAGGAGTTCTCCAAAACTCATTTTCGTAATTTCAAGGTGAAGAAAAAAAGTGAATTACTATAGAATGTATTACACTTATTTATACAATTTGCACAACGTTTCGAACCTCCATGGTTCATTCTCAAGTGAAAAGAATTTTAAGGACTGGTTGATTTTATACCCGCACTGAGTCAGGTGATAAGACAATAAAGGTGAAAACATGGGGGGATACATAAAGGATAAATGGGGGGTGAAACATAAGAATAGAGGTAACTGCGGAAGGCCTATTGGCCCATACGAGGCAGCTCCTATCTTCATACAAAGATTAATCAGGTGTAATTGGCCTGTTATGTTGAACAGTGTCTTCTGTGTTGGCATCGTTATGTTCTGGTCTTGTCCTTACTCTCATGGTGGGTAGAGTAAATAGTTCCGTGATTTGGGTGTTCATGGTTGGTTGTTCTATTCTTATGTGAATTGCTTCAAGAATTTGTAATCTTCTTGCATCTTGGGTTGTGTCTATTATACAGGTATTTTTGTTCAACATTTCTCTTGTTAGGGTGATAAAATGGGCTTGTCTCATGTGATTCCTGGGGGCACCAGATTGAAGATGGCATGTCAAACGCCTCATCAGCTTGGTCAACGTCATACCTATGTACTTAGATTGAAGGTTACATCCTTCGTGGGGGCAAGTGTACATGTATACAACGCTTGACTGCTGTAGAGGGTTCTCCGTCGGCTTCGGGCTGTTTTTGATAAGGAGTTCGGAAGTCTTCTTGGTTTTGTAAAATATTATCAGGTTTATGTTTTGGTTAGGAGTAATGCTTTTTACTCCTTTATGGATTATTTCTTTCATTATTCTTTCCTCTTTTATATGTTCGCTGTGCATGGTTGATTTGTAATATAATTTTATTGGAGGTATTGTAGTTTCTGTTCTAGGTTCAGGATTATACCAACGGTCCAAGTGTCTTCTTGTAGCAGCATTTATTTCCTCGTTGCTATATCCGTTGTTCACCAATACCTGAGTTACTCTTTCAAACTCTCTACTCACGTTGCTCCATTCAGAGCAGTGGGTAAGCGCTCGACGAATATAAGCATTGAGAACACTGGCTTCGTATCTTTGGGAGCACTCACTTCTATCGTTTAGGCATAATCCTATGTTGGTCGGCTTAGTATATACGTTGGTGCTTAAAGAGGTTCCTGTTTTTGTTATTAGTACATCTAAGAATGGCAGACTGTTATTTCGGCCTTATTTGGCCTGACATATGTGGTATACAAAGTTCTGAATGATTCTTTACACAAGTTTCTGAATGCCGTTCGTATGTTGGCCAGCCTGGCATATGCCGCTGATGTTATCCTCTTGATATGTGCTGCAGGAGACAGGTCTGGCGTGATATCAACCCCCAAGTCTTTTTCTTTCTCTGACTCCTGAAGAATTTCCTCTCCCAGATGATACCTTGTATCTGGCCTCCTGCTCCCTACACCTATCTTCATTACATTACATTTGGTTGGGTTAAACTCTAACAACCATTTGTTCGACCATTCCTTTAGCTTGTCTAGGTCTTCTTGAAGCCTCAAACAGTCCTCTTCTGTTTTAATCCTTCTCATAATTTTGGCATCGTCCACAAACATTGAGAGAAATGAATCGATACCCTCCAGGAGATCATTTACATATATCAGAAACAAGGTAGGACCGAGTACAGAGCCCTGTGGGACTCCACTGGTGACTTCACGCCAATCGAAGGTCTCACCCCTCACCGTAACTCTCTGCTTCCTATTGCTTAGGTACTCCCTTATCCACTGGAGCACCTTACCAGCTACACCTGCCTGTCTCTCCAGCTTATGTACCAGCCTCTTATGCGGTACTGTGTCAAAGGCTTTCCGACAATTTTCTGCAGAAAATGCAGTCCGCCCAGCCCTCTCTTTCTTGCTTAATCTTTGTCACCTGATCGTAGAATTCTATCAAGCCTGTAAGGCAAGATTTACCCTCCCTGAATCCATGTTGGTGATTTGTCACGAAGTCCCTTCTCTCCAGATGTGTTACCAGGTTCTTTCTCACGATCTTCTCAATCACCTTGCATGGTATACAAGTTAAGGACACTGGCCTGTAGTTCAGTGCCTTTTGCCTGTTGCCCTTTTTGTATATTGGGACCACATTCGCCGTCTTCCATATTTCTGGTAGGTCTCCCGTCTCCAGTGACTTACTATACACTATGGAGAGTGGCAAGCAAAGTGCCTCTGCACACTCTTTCAGTATCCAACATGAGTATGTCTCTCAGAGTATGCAACAGGTACTCTGAGAGAGAACTCTATCAACATCAGAGGTCCGAGACTGTTCAACACGCTTCCACTACACATAAGGGGCATAACTGGCCGACCCCTCACAGTGTTCAAGAGAGAACTGGATAAGCACCTCCAAAGGATACCTGATCAACCAGGCTGTGACTCATACGTCAGGCTGCGAGCAGCCGCGTCCAACAGCCTGGTTGATCAGTCCGGCAACCAGGAGGCCTGGTCGACAACCGGGCCGCGGGGACGCTAAGCCCCGGAAGCACCTCAAGGTAACCTCAAGGTAACCTCAAGGTAAGGTATCCATGGTGAGATCCCGTCTGGACCAACAGCCTTTCTAACATCCAGATCCAGCAGGTGTCTCTTGACCTCCTCAATCGTAATTTCGAACTCTTCCAAGGCCGCCTGGTTTACCTCCCTTTCTCCCAGCACAGTAACCTCACCTTGTTCTATTGTGAAGACCTCCTGGAACCTCTTGAGTTCTTCACACACCTCTGTGTTATTCTCTGTATACCTGTCCTCGCCTGTTCTAGGTTTCAATACCTGTTCTTTCACTGTTGTTTTCCTTCTGATATGACTGTGAAGTAGCTTTGGTTCAGTCTTGACTTTGTTTGCTATATCATTTTAAAAACTTTTCTCTGCTTCTCTTCTCACCCTGACGTACTCATTCCTGGTTCTCTGGTATCTCTCTCTGCTTTCTGGTGTTCTGTTATTCCGGAAGTTCCTCCACGCCCTTTTGTTCAGTTTCTTCGCTTCCATACATGCCTTATTATACCATGAATTCTTCTGTTGCTTCTCGGATTTTTCCCTTTGGGCCGGAATGAACCTGTTTACTGCCTCCTGACACTTTTGGGTAACATAGTCCATCATACCCTGTACAGACTTATCTCTGAGGTCTGTGTCCCAAGGTATTTCCCAAGCTTATTTCCCAAGGTATGTGTTGTGTGGTGGCCAGGAGTACCTCATCAGTGCTGGGGCTGCATGCGCTTAGTGGCTGACTTCCCTAAGCGCCCTGTGAGTACTGCCCGTGCGTAACAGGGTTATCTTCCTTGGGGCATTCGGAAACCATTCCCGTAGAGGTTCTTGCTGCTCGGCATTTGCCTCGCTTTTGGGGTCAGCTGGGGCTTGGGGCCCTTGTTTGGCCCTGGGTAGGGATTGGTATTGTGCTGGTTAGGGCATCAAGGTGTTGCACAGCCTGCCACCTAAGCGGCGATCGGTTCCTGTTGCCTCTGGAGACAGTGTACTTTTGCTGGGGTTTTCTTTTGTTTTTATTTTCATGCCTGGTGGGGGTCTGCCTAGTGTGGCTATAGTTCCACTGGTAGTGTTTGGCGGCCTCTGCTAGGCCCCCGTGATTGTACACGTCGCAGGGGTTTTCAGTGCTATTCTCTACCCCTCTTGTTATTTTTGGGTTTCTTAACCAGTTAGCAACACCTTGCCCGGGCTTCCTGTAGCAGTCAGCCTACGGGCCCTGGAAACCCCTGTCTGGGCTCGGGGGACCATTGAATGTGTCTTCCGGGTTCCAACCCGTCTTGTACGGGATCGTTGGTTGCTGTGCCCTTGTCTCTGGGTGACAGTCGTCACTTTTACCTCCGTCATGTTGCCTGATGGGTCACTGATACCTTGACCCGGAGTCTTACAAGATATATTCTGTGCTTGTTCTCCAGTACTCTCCTGATGTTATTACTGTTCAGAGTACAGGCAGCATCCGTGTTGCAAGCTTAGGTTGCTGCAACACGCTAGGTTGGTTTCCTACTTGGATGCCCCGAGTCCGCCCCGTTTTGGTTAGGTGCTGTTCGCCCCTTTCCCTCCCTGTTCCCGGCTCCAGACCGTCTGCGGGTTTTGGGGTCAGGGCGGGGTTTAGTTGGGGCCGAGACTCGGGTGGTTTTCGGAGGCTGCCCTGTTCGGGTTGGGGAACAGGTTTTCGAGCCTGTTCCTCCTGCCAAGGCTTCTGGGTCTTACCAGCGGCCCTTTCTTGCTGCCTTTCCCATGGACTCTTCGTTTTCTTTAAGGGCGGAGGGCTTGGAGGACGGCTCTGCCCCGGGACCTCTGTGGCTGGTTTCCAGGGCTGTGGGGGATGCCTTCTAGCAGTTCTGTTCTGGCGGCCATTTTTGTCTGCCGGTTTCCCGGCGTGGCCACCAGGGCGGCATTGCGGTTTGTTTACATGCGCCTGGGTGTGTGAGCGAGCTTCTTGGGGTTTCACCTTTTTTCAGGGGTTTTATTCCCCTGTTGTCGTTTATTTGCTTTTCTGGTGTTTTCTGCCCGTTTCCTGTTCCTCTGGGAACGTTTGGGTGTTGATTTTACACGGGTTTCCCATTTTGTCTGTTTTGGGTCTGGGCCCTTGGGTTTGGGCCCTTGGATTTGGGCTCAGTGTCCCTGGCTGTTATACTTGCTCCCACACCTTGTCCCTCGGTTTTCGGTCTGTTATGACCGTTTCCCTAGGTTCTGTCTGGGGGCTGTGCTTTGCCTTTCTGTGATGTTTCTCCGTCAGCAAATGTGGTGGTTTGGGCTCCCCCTGGTTCGATTCCGGGTTCCTTTGGGTTCTTTGGTTTCGTTCCAGAGGTTTCTTCCTCTTGGGCCCCCTTTGTGGGTTCAGGAGGCTTTGTTTCCTCGTGTGACCCGGTTCTGCCTTCTGGAGTTCCGGGGTCTTCCTGGCTTGCAGACTGATCTTTTTGAATCTTGGCACATGTTGTGGTCGTGCTGGGACTTTGAGGTTTTGTTGTCGAGGTGGGCCTTTTGATGCAGTTTTGTGCCTTCTTTGCCTGGCCGGCGTGGTGCTCTCTGCCCACTGGTCGGCGGCTTGTACTTTTCTTTTAAAGTGTATGTGTGTGTGAACGCATGTACATGTGTACGCTGTGTGTGTGTGCACATGTGTATACACACGTGTGTGTGTGTAACATACCTTGTGTGTGTGTGTGTATATGTATATGTATGTGTATATACATAATGTGTATATGTACTTTTTCTTTCAGAAAGGGCCCTGTTCCCTTCTCTGTTGATGGGGCGCTGGGGAAGCAGCTTGCTCTGCTGACTCTCACATGGTCCCACAGTTGGTGGGCGCTTTTGGTTGTCTTCCGGCCTCTGGTGGCGTCAGTGGATGGCTTCTCCCCCTTTGGGGGGGTTCAGAGCTGGCGGGGTGGGCTTCTTCCCCTGCGCTTCGTCATGTCATCTTAGTGGGTGCGTTGGACGTGGTCGATCCGCCCATCCTTCTAGGGTTCCCGTCTGCTCTTTGCAGACATGGGCCTTTCGAATCTGCGGTTCTTCTGGACTTCTTCAGTCTGCGCCCTGGATTTTTTCCCCTCCTCGGAGGATTGTTGTCTCCTGTCCGGCTTCTGTTGGGGCCGGGTGCCTGGATGGTGGCCCTGGACCTCCAGGTCAATTCTTGGCACGTTCCTCTTCTGTTTTCCGGGACTGGCACAGTTGGTGGTGGGGGTTCAGGCTTGCTGCTTTTGTTGCCTTCCCTATTTTGTAATTGGCACTTGGTGTATTTTTGCATCTTTACCGGATCTTAGTGCCTTGTCTGTGGCTGCTTGAGATTCGGTGTCTGGCCCACCTCGACGACTGGCTGGTGTGGGCTCCCAATCGGTCTGCTTGTCTGCTTGCCAGGAGTGTGGTTCTTTCCAGATCGCCGGGTTTGGTTTCCTAGTGATCTGGAGGCCATTCCATCTGTTTCTGTCCCGGGTTCGGACCTGGGCCTTGTTTAGGGCTATTGGGCCACTCCTTGTCTTTCCCTCCAGAAGTGTTACTGCGGCTCTGGTCCCGCCTTCGGCTGTTCATGAGGGGGTCCCAGGTTGCTCAGAGGTTGTTTGAGCGGTTGTGCCGGAGTCTGAACTTCGACGTGCTGGTCTGCCTGCAGGGTCGGGTTTGGCTTCGGCGTCTGTTTGGTTCCTTCGGAAACTCCCCTTCCGCCTCTTGCAATCATTGGGTTCGTTCCTCCGGGGATCTTGTGTAGGTGCTGCGTCACCAGCTTCCTCTTTGGGGTTTTCGGGGTTCCGTGCCTTGGCACCTCCCAGAACCTTCGCTCGATGTGTTCACGGACGGGTCATCTCTCGGCTGGGACTTTGTGACCAGTGCTCGCCAGGTCAGCCGGGGATGGAGGAGTCTCTCCGTCTGTCGGGCTCACAGCACGGTTCGGGAGTTCGTGGCTGTCGTGGCTGTGCTTCGGAGGGTTTGGGTCACTCGGTGCTCTACCATTCAGCTTCGTTCGGACTGATCTCTGGCGGTTCTTGCCGGAACCACAGGGTTTCTCTTAGGTGTTGACCTTTGGGGTTGGTTCCTTAGAGTGGCTCATTTGCTGGATTCTCGGGGTTTGGCTAACCGTGAGGTTCATGTCCGGGGTGTGTCCTGCGTCCTGGCGGACAGCTGTCTCGGTTCATTCCTCTGTTTGCGGATTGGCCAGTCGTTGCCGACTCGTTTTGTTGGCTCTGTCAGTCATATGGACTCCTGGCCATGGACGTCTTCGAGTCGGTGTGGTCTAGGCGTCGCCCATTTTATGTGGCGCCCTTACCCACCTGCGAGGCGTTCACGGTGGATGCTTTTCAGCAGGACTGGTCGAGGTTGGGGTACCTGTTCCTCTTCTCCCGGTCCAGCTGTTGCTTCGGGTTCTGGCTCGGTTGCAGCCCATTCCCACAAGAGCAGTCCTTATGGTTCCTTGGTGGCCAGCCCAGCTTTATTTTCAGACGCTGCTTGATAGGTGTCCGAACCCGGGGCGTTTTCCCGCGGCTCTGCCTCTTTCGGCAGGTCGGATCGGTCCTGTACGTGACTGGTTCGGCCTTCTCCTCGGCTCTTCGCATCTGGTATTTTGACGTGGGTATCACCATCTCTGAGGTGTTCAGGTGGCTTTGTTGACGGTGTCCCACCTGCGAGCTTCGTCTTGGCGACAGTATGACGTTCCTGGTGTTTCTATAACTTTTTCTTGCTCTTCGTAGGTTGTCGTCTCTTTCGCATATTGTTGTCTTGTCCTTTCTTGGGTTTTCAGGACTACAGTTATATGATGTTTTTACTGTCGCCTTGTTTTGTGTGGCGCTGGCGGAGCCGCTCCGGCTTGCATTCGGGGGTGGACGTCACATCTACCCCGTTTCGTACGCTTTCTCGTGTTTTGTTTCACCTCCGGCCTGCTCATGCGTCGCCTGAGCCGTCCTGGTCCTTGATCAGGGTGCCTTCTTATCTTCTCCTCAGTTTGTGGTATCCCCTTTGGTTCAGGTTTCTGCTCTTTGGTACTGGTGATAGATTTGTACGTGTGCAGCCTTTCTCGGTCCTGGCGACGGTCGAGACGGCTTCTTTCCAGAGGGGTTCTTGGATTATTGATGCTTGATTGGTTTGGCCGGGGTGCGTCTTGTGTTGTCCGGTTGTGCTTTTTGCCGTTACCTGCGTACCGTGTCTGGGGATGCGCTGTGGTTGATCCGGTTCCCCTCGTTCCCTGTTTTCATGGCTCGGAGCTCCCAGGTCGTCCACAGAGTTTTTCAGTCTTCCAGCCTGCGGTCTGTCTTTGCGCCTGTGCTGTTCAGACGTTTGCAGCTTTGGCTGCTGTTGGCGACATCTAGGGCTCATTTCGGGTGCAGGGATTTGAGGGGCGCACAGGTTCTTGGCCGCCCATTCTTTATGCGCGTCTGCTCCTGTGCGTTCTTGTTGCCTTGGGTCGCAGGTTGCAACCTGTTGTCTCGGCTTCGCATTGCAGAGTTGGTGGCGGCTGCCTCCCGGGTTAGCCCTTTCTTTTCCTTCTCTTTGGGTATGAAGCTCCAGGGAGCCATAGGGGCTCCCCACAGAAAACCAGTGTTGAATGTAATGAAACGCCATTTTCTGGGTGAGCCCCGGAGGTTCCCTGGCAACCCTCCCTCCCACCGGTCGGCGGCTTTTTCGCATTGGTTGAAGCTTAGCTTCCGAACTGAAGCTTGGCAGAAGGCGCAGTAAGTCCGGGGTCCCCCCTTCCCCACTTGGGGTGGGGAGGGCTGCGCGGACGATCGGCGCGGCAGTAAAGTGTGATGGTTGCTTGTTTCCTTGTGATTGTAGGGAGTTTTTACCTCTTTGTTATCCTGGGCAGGGCGAGACAGCTAGGCACGTCTCCTTGCACCCCGTTGCCTCTGTTCACCTAGCAGTAATTAGGAACTTGGTTGTTAGTCGACCGTTGTGGGTCGCTTTCTGAAGAATGGTCAAATACTGTTCATTTTCGAGAAAACTTCGAATTTCCCACAAAACATGGAACCTCTCTGTTCGGTTTTTTGTTTTAGTTTTTTACCATGTGGGGTTTGTTTTGTTATGCCTATTTTTCTGGGTGCCTAACCCCAGTCGATGGCAGATAAGGAAAACCCCAACCACAAAGGGGTTTTCCAGGGCCTATGCTCCCTGAAACCTCTCTGAAAGGGCCAGGTTCTGGTGCTGGTCCCTGGTAGGTCTGGTTGATACCTGGTTGATGGGGTTCTGGGAGTTCTTCTACTCCCCAAGCCCGGCCCGAGGCCAGGCTCGAGGTCTGAACTCCTTAGCTAATGTCCCGGTCTAATATAACATACATTAGCCCGATAAGCTCCAGGGAGCCTCCGGGGCTCACCCAGAAAAATGGCGTTTCATTACATTCAACGCTGGCTTTTTGAGTACAGTATAGCGATGATTCACTCATTTTATTATATAAATATATCACACTACATACTATTGAATAATATTACAGCAAAAAAACTACAAAAAATCAATCGGACACATTTAAATAATTAGGTAATTATCTCTTTGTGGCCACTCTGGCCTGACAGCTGGCGAGCAACAGAACGTCTGGGCCGCACGCTGAGTCAGCGCCTGTTCTTTGCCAGACTTCCCCACCCTATAGCGGGCAATATATGCTACTTATGATTTTTTTTTTCCCATGATCAGAGACAATTAACAGGTTTAGAAGAAAAAATATATATATTTTTTTTTGGTATGTGCCGGTGGGTGACAAATGATAATTAGCCCTGAACCACACAAGGGTTAAACAACATGGTCTGAAATCGACGAAAACCTTCGAAGAGTAAGAAAATGACAGAAAGACCACCAAGAAACTTCATACTGTCGCTGAGAAGACGACAGCAGATGGCAGACCATCAATGAAGCCACCTGATCACCATACAAATGGTAATACACACACATCGGAAAACCAGATGCGTAGTGTGGAGCAGTAAGGCGTACCAGTGAGATATCTCACTGGCCTTATCTGCTGAAAGAGGCGGAGTTGCGGAAAAGTGCCCGGGTTCGGACACCGAGCAAGCAGTACCTAAAACCAAGGCTGGACCTGCCACCATGGAGCCAGGAGAAGCACCCTCCCTCAGGAGGATTCCAAGTGAGCTAGGACCTGGAGCAACAACTAGACTGGGAAATAAGACGTACAGGAACCTCAACCAGTCCTCCCAAAAAGCATCTGTCGCGACGGTGCCACATACAATGGGAGACGCCGAGACCATGTCGACGCAAAGAGGTTCATCTCTGGGCGCTCATATGTCTGTCAAAGCCAAAGGAAGGAGCCGGTGTTAACCGTCCACTCCTTGAAATGAGGAATGAAGCATGATAGGCTGTCTGCCAGAGCGTTGGACACTCCCTAAATGTAAACTGTGCAGAGAGCTAAACCCTGAAAACTAGGCATAAGATCCACCCCTAGCAACCATCCCCAAAGAGCCATGAACCGAAGTAACTCCCACGGTTGAGACAATGAACCACAGGGAAGCACTCCAAATGGAGCCAGATCACCGAGCCCCGAGGAAGCAAAATCCGTTGCAGTGCCTGCCACACTGCTGACCACACCGCTGAAAACTCCTGCACCGTGCTGTGAAACTGATGTAAGGACAGCCCCCCAACTGCCTAGACGGACTGGTGAGCATGGGTCACAAAGCTCCAACTGAGAGACGAGGTGTCCGTGAACACATCCAGCGAGGGAAGAGGAAGGCGCCATGGCACCAAATCCTGAAAACTCAAAGACCCAGCAAAGCAGCAACCGACGCAAGGAGAGTGAGAAGTAATAAACTTCAAGCGTAAGAAGAGAGGCAGAAAGGCAAAATGAAAATGACATAGCAAGCAAAGCAAAGGCTCAACCTAAATTGTTGCACAGCCACATCAGGAGGAAAGCAACAGTGAAGGAACAGATAATAATATTGAGGATGGAGGCAGACAGATTCACTACAAACAAGGAAGTGTGTGAGGAACTCAATAAGAAATTCCAGGAGGTCTTCACGTTAGAGCAAGGAGACGTTCCAGAGATGAGATGAGAGAGGAAATAGATGACTAGGTACTGCTAGAGGAGTTTGGGATTACCAGTGGGGAGGTGAGGAAGCTTTTGCTAGAGTTCGATGTGACAAAGGCTATAGGCCCAGATGGAATCTCACCATGGATACTAAACGAAGGAGCAGAAGCACTGTGCCTGCCACTCTCCATAGTGTATAACAAATCACTGGTAACAGGGAAGCTGCCAAATATTTGGAAGACTGCTAATGTAGACAAAATATACAAAAAGTGGGATAGGCACGAGGGACTAAACTATAGGCCAGTGTTTCTAACTTGCATACCATGCAAGTTGATGGAAAAGATTCTGCGAAAAAAGCTTGTGGAACATCTGGAGTGAAAGAACTTTGTAACCCATCAGCATGGGTTCAGGGATGGCAAGTCATGCCTCACAGGATTAATTGAATTCCAGGCAACAAAAATCAGGCAAGAAAGAGAGGGGTGGGCTGACTGCATATTTTTGGATTGCAAGAAAGCCTTTGACACAGTACGATACAAGAGATTAGTGCACAAGCTGGATATGCAAGCGTGAGTGAAAGGGAAGGTACTTCAATAGATAAGGGAGTACCTAAGCAACAGAAAACAGCGAGTCGCTATGAGGGGCAAGGTCCCAGATTGGCGAAATGTCTCCAGTGGAGTCCCACAGGGTTCAGTCCTTGGACCTACACTGTTTCTGATATATATGGAATGATCTTCCAGAGGGAATAGACTCGTTCCTCTCAATGTTTGCTGATGATGCAAAAAATTATAAGGAAGATTAAGTCAGATGAAGATAGTATGAGGTTACAAGATGACCTAGACAAACTGAATGAATGGTCCAACAAATGGGGCTCAGTGGTCTGGGAATCTGACTCTCCTGAGGACCTACCTCGTCCAACAACAAGCATGGTCTTAACCCTACCAGACAGCCTCTTAAGCAGGGGCAGACCCCAGAGAAAATAACAAATGATCAATAGGATAACAGGAGAAGGCTTCTGCAGACAGAACTTAAGACACTGCATCCTCCAGGACGAGTAGAGGCAAGAAAGAGGAGCGAGACAAAAGTAAATAAAACAAAATAAAATACCAAAGCAAATAAAAGAAATGAGCCAACACAGCCGCCAACATGTGAGGCAGGCCTAGTAAAATGCTGCCACCACTTCCCAAAGGAGAGGGGCAAGCATCCTGGGCATGGCTGCCAAGGCAAGAACTGCAGGCCTCAAAGCCTCCATACCTGGTTCAGCACCAAGCAAACCCGTTCTCCTGGAGCTGCCCAGAGAGCCCCTCTACGAGGATCCAAACCCACGAGACTGTCACTAAGTTTCACCCAGAACCAAACTAGAGGGGACCATTTAAACAATCATACTCATATATCAACGAAGGATATTAAAATCTATCCCCTGAAGCAAAAGACCCCTCTGGAGAGGGAACCAGGGTCCAAGTAGGGTTCAGGGGAACTCATGGACACTCCTCAGTCTCTTCTTCAGCCCTAGAAGCCTGCCATGAAGTTTCTGGGGCAGAGCTGTAGTCCTTGTCCAACATCTGGGACAGAAACGTGTCCTCCCAAGAAAAGGCTCAGAGAGGCAGTTGTAAAGACAGGACCAGATGGCTCAACTGCTTCCACTGTCAATTTGGATGGGGATATCCACAGAGAAGTCCGAGTTACATTCTGAGCTAAACCCTGCCCCAACTCCGAGACCCTTGGATGCTTTGGAACCAAAACATGGGGAGGGAGCAGGTAGACCAGAAGCAGGATAAATCACATCCACAGGGGAAGGAACAGAAGGCATGGATTTCATCCAAGTTACTTAAGCACTGCCAATTCCAGGTTGTCACGAGCACTGCCAATTCCAGGTTTCTAAACACCTTAGGGACAACTCTAGGACATCCAACTGATCACAGTGCTGCAAATGCCTAATCCCAGCTAACCTGGCTTACAAATTAACAGCTGCCTCAAATGCATCTACATTGGAAGTGGAATCAGTCAATGCAAAGAGCGTGAGTGAAAAACTACACAGGACACAGAGTCGTAGGTGTCACCAACACAGCAGGCAGCATAGCAGAGGCAGAACGAATGATGTCATCTGGTAGCAAAGAAGGATGAGCACCCTTCAAACTTACACATGGCAAGTGCAGACTCGACAGGCCATGCCAAAAACCCACATGGGGATTACTAGAGCCTAAAGGCAGCTAATCAAGCAGGACACCCAGGAACTTAGGCCACTTGCTGGAAGACAGATGCTAAGTGCATCCAAAACAAACAGGTTACGACTGGCATCTGCAGCTTGTTATAAGAACAAACACAGAAACCCCAGCCGACCCCAACACAACCAATGGAACGCTCGCAACCTATGGCCCAAACAGAATGTAGTAGTGTAGTGTATGACTGTCTTAACAACCTCCATAGAAGTACAGTAGCACACCATTGGTAGTACTGTATATCCAAACTAACATCTAATATTCCATTCTTTTCTGTCTTCCCATCCATTACTTCGTGTAGCCGTGCAATAATTATTAGTCATCTCAGGACTTCAACCCTGTACATTTAGTTTTTCTTCACTCGAGAAGATATTCACCATTGCTACCATATTATCAGCATGTAATTAAGATCATTACAGGGTATTGTTGCTATAATGACCATGGGAGAGGGTGCCTCAGGTTCAGGTTGTAGTGGAAGCGACCTGACCACCGTATCAGGATTCAGGCTGTAAATTGCAAAAGCTGCCAACTATGAGGCAGAGTTGGATTGTAAATGAGGCATGTAGAAAGCATCACGTCTTATGTATTACTGTTACCGAATGTGTTGCAATACTTTCTTGTTTCTTTTTCCAGTCTATACCACAGCAGATGAATGGATCAGACTGTGGAATGTTTACCTGCAAGTTTGCCGAGTACCTGTCACGCAACGTTCCCATCACCTTCGAACAACAGAATATGCCATACTTTAGAAGAAGAATGGTATACGAAATTGTTACAGGGCATTTGCTGTAATAAGCAGTTACATGTTTAATATAAGAGAGAGTAACAATTTTGATAACACACATTGTTAGACACTAGCCCTGATTTTTAGAGTGATGGACTTGTGAATGATCATACTAAATGCAAGTCTGCCAATACAGTTTATTACTTGATTCACAATCATGTTGTCTCGAAGAGATGGTCTTACAGCTGTAAATAATGAGAAGAGCATCATACATTGTATAATAATCATGGATAAGTGTAGAGCACACAGTACTAAGCCCATAAAAGACAGTTCTGAGCATGCATTAATTTTCCCGTTCATTACTACTATAAGACCACATCACACGAAGATGATTATGAAACAATTATTTAGTTGATGTATAATTAGGAAAATAAACGAATGTTGTTAAACATGTTTTGCAATTGTATCAATTTTCCCATATTGTACCTGTTCTAACCTAACATTAGTAAATTAATCGGTCACCTTATTTCTCCACCCAAACTTAACACTTTCACTGTTCCAGAGCGATCGCTCCACCTTTCCTAGTGGTTTTGGGCGTTCTGCGGAAGCGTACGGTAATATTGAAAAGTGTATACCTGTACTCATTTTCAACTTCGTCACCTTAATTTTCGTCCTAGGTTGTTCAATTTTGTATCAATGTGTTCACAATAGAATGCTCTACAGGACTAAAAGCATATACACTCCAAAAGCCCGGCTCACCACCCGCAGCAAACAAAGTGAGAGCGAGTTACCCGGGAGCGCGCAAGAGCGATAAAATGTATACATTCTTTTCACTTTGGTCACCTCAGTTTTCGTCCTAGGTCTTTCATTTTGGTATCAATGGGTTCGCAATAGAATTGCCAACAGGAGTATATGCATATAATGTCAAAAAACCGTGGCGCACTCCACCCACCAACGTGATGAAAGCAGGCCGCGGTTACCCAGAAGAGAGTTGGGAGACTCGCCCAGCCTTCCATTAGAGAGGGTGGTAATGCTGAAAAGTGTATACTTTGTCATCTCAATTTTCGTCCTAGGTTTTTCAATATGACATTAATGTGTTCACAATAGAATTCTCTACACGATTAAATACATATGAAGTCCAAAAGCCCGGCGTACCACCCGCACAAAACAGAGAAAGTAAGAGTGTGTTACCCGGGAGCGCTAAAGAGCAATGAAATGTGTACACTCTTTTCACTTGGTCACCTCAATTCTCGTACTAGGTCTTTCATTTTGGTATCATTGGGTTCGCAATAAAATTCCTCACAGGAGTATATGCATATATAAAGTTCAAAAGCCCGGTGTACCACCTAAAGCAAACAGAGAAAGTGACAGCACGTTACCCCCATGAGCGCTCATCAAGAGCAATAAAATGTGTTTACTCTTTTCAACTTTGTTACCTCAGTTCTCATCCTAGGTCTGTCATTTTGATATCACTGTATTCGCAATGAAATTCCCTACGGGAGTATAGGTATACAGTATAATGTCCAAAACCGCAGTGCGCCTCTTCCGCATTCAAAACGAAAGCAGGTCAAATTTTGATGCCATTAGTGGAAATAAGGTACTAAAATTTTGACTCCATACTTCATCATTAGTGGGCAAAAGTGTTAATTAGTTTTGGTATTATTCACATTAAATAACACATTTAAATTAAATGATTCAATAATGCACATTTCTGGTGGAAGTCCTTGGTGGCTCCCTAGAGCTACTATCTCCTGAGAGCTCCCGGGTAACTTGCTCTCACCTTCTGTTTGCTGTGGGTGGTAAGCTGGGCTTTTGGAGTGTATATGCTTTTAGTCCTGTAGAGCATTCTATTGCGAACACATTGATACAAAATTGAACAACCTAGGATGAAAATTAAGGTGACGTAGTTGAAAAAGAGTAGTAACATGCCATACTTCTAGGTGCTATCACTTGAAGAGTTTTATGGCCTACTGGTGACCACAAGCCAGAACCTGATTCCCTCAAAGATGTGCAGAGAGTGGTGGCACACATGGTAAAATTTCTACGAATATATTCATGTCTGCCACCCACCAAGGAAAGTACCCAGCAAGACAGCGAGACAAAACAAACCATTGCTGGCTTTAAACGAGACCGCTGCCTCGAGAACTGCCAAGAAAACTTCCCCAACAATGTAAACAAACTAGTGAAAATTCACAAAACTAGCACAAGCTCTTTCACCCTACCTTCTTCCTTGTTTAGGAAAGGAGGAGGGGGGGGGGGGCAGCCAGGGTCAGCTGGCTGTTCTGATGGTTGTTCATAACTTGTCGTCCTCTCTGTTCTGGCTCCAGTCTCCTGGTTTTTCAACTAGAGGTGTTTTGCCTTTGTGGCTGTCCCTGTGCACTTTGGTGCACCGTGAGCCAGGAGTTTAGAGCGCTTTAGATTTGCAGGTCTCAGGATTCCCTTCCCTGCACTCCTTTAGTGCTGACCATGCACTGCCATGGCTATCTTCCCTTGAGTGTTCGAGGTTAACTCCTTTAGAGGTCTTCCTCACTTGTGGTGATTCTCTCCCTAGGTAAGTCTTTGGCTTTGTCTTTCCTCAGGTTGGGAGTGATATGCTGGCAATGTTCGCTGGGTTCATGCAACTACTAGAACTCTGTGGTTGGCCCCTCACAGCCACGTGACTGGCTGTGTTGATGTACTGATCTCTCTTATTCCAGAGAGCTTCTTCAATTATACAGGACCAGCGTAGCATTCCCAGTGCCTGGGCTTCCGGCAGGTTTACAGGTTACATCCCCTGTAGGCCTTGGTAAACCCCTAGAGGGTTTCGTGTTTAATAGATATCTCCCCCCACCCCCGAACCCGCTCTCACCTCGTGCAAATTTGAGAGTTGCACGTCATCAGTACCACGTGGCAAAGTTCATTTCTTCTGCCTCTGCTGTACTGCCTGCTGTGTTGGTGATACCTTTGACTCCGAGTCAGGACGGGTTTGTTCCCAGCAAGTTACTCTCCTTTCTGATCTACCTAATGAGGTTTGGGTTTTTCGGGTAGTGTCTGTGTTGCAACAGTCTAGGTTGTGTGTCCATTTGGATGCCCCAGAGCTACTCAGATTGGTGTTTAGGGACCTTGATTAGATGGTGTTGGTTAACTTTACCATGGTTCAGCTACACCACCCCTTCCTTCCTTCCCTGGTGGACATAATTGGCCCTTCCTCTGATCCTCCTCCCCCCTTGCTTCCGGCCCCAAAGCTTCTGTGGATTTCAGGATTTAGTTCGAGATATGGCTTGGTAGGCAACGGGGTTTGCCCCCTTCCAATTCAGGGGCCAGTTTCATGAAGCAGTTACGCAAGCACTTACGAACCTGTCCATTTTTTCTCAATCTTTGGCGGCTTTGTTTACAATTATTTAACAGGTAATGAACCCCGAAGCACCAGAAGGCTGTTTATAACAATAACAGCAGTTGATTGGGAAATTTTCATGCTTGTAAACTGTTTAATAAATGTAACCAAAGCCATCAAAGATTGAGGAAAGATGTACACGTTCGTAAGTACTTGCGTAACTGCTTTGTGAATCTGGGTCCAGGTCTGGAGGCACTTGAGACTACTGGTCCTGCCGAGGCTTCTGGGTCTTCCTTTCAGCTAGCCACTTCCTTTGAAGCCTCTCCTTTGTAATCCACGTCTCTATCCCAGGCGGTGGGCATGAACGATGGCTCTCCCCCAGGGTCCTCTGCTGTGGTTTGTGCTTTGGGGGGGGGGGATCGGATACAGGCCCTTTAGTCTCTTGATTCTACGTAGTATCTCATGCCTTCAATTGAGGTCTTCTGTTGCAGGGGGGGTAGGGGATTCCATATCCCCCATCCCTTTATGAATTTGATTTGGGTGCAGTTCCTCCCCCCCCCCCCCTTCCATCTCTCTCCCACCCCCGAGATTAATTCCAGGTGGTTTTGGGCCCTTCGGGTTCATCCTTCTGGAGGTTTCTCACCTCTTGAGTTCTCCCAGTGGCAACTTCAGAGGCCATTTTTGTGTACACCTCATACGTGACCCAGATTACGCCTCGTTAATGGACCAAGCCTTTTTGAGTTCGGGTCTTCTCTGTTTTGGATGCATTATGAGGTTCCTGAGTCAACTTGGCTGGCAGACAATCCTCTATTTTCACTTGGGGCTTGGTGTGGCTTCTGTTATACTCACACACTTGAGTCATGTGGGGTGTCATCCATGTTACCAGTGTTTTTGGGGGGCCTGTCTTTTGACTCTATCAATGACTGCCTGTTTGCTCTTGGTCTTGATCAGGAAGTGGTTCCTGTGCAGCTCTGTGGTCAGGTTTTTCTGCTGGCTATGTTAGCTATGCTGGTTGCAGACGACTATCAAACCCATCTGCATTTGAATTCTGTCATTCATTTTGTTTGTGCCTTCTTGAGCTGCATTCTCACTGACTCGGAGGACATCGGGGCGCACAGTAAGGTCCTTCTTGTGGGAGGTCTTGGCCTCTGCTGTAGAGGCAGGAGCTGCATTCCCCCCAAGTTGTACACCCCTATTTTCAAGGAGGTAGAGGCCACATTCTTCTCCACCAATCTCCCGTGTCAACA
The DNA here is from genome assembly GCF_040958095.1 of Procambarus clarkii. Lineage (NCBI taxonomy): Eukaryota > Metazoa > Arthropoda > Malacostraca > Decapoda > Cambaridae > Procambarus > Procambarus clarkii. The sequence continues at coordinate 6,937,395 of NC_091180.1, read as the reverse complement.
GGCTGTGTTGGCCCATCTCTGGATTCGACGTAGGCCATTGCTCTTGTATCTGCCTTGTCCTTTTCTTTGCTTTTCTGTGGAGGAGCTCCTATGGCTCCCTGGAGCTATCCAGGCTGAGATGGATACCATAACTATTTTGCATCAGTTGATATGGGTGGAGTTCTTGGCCTACCGGGGACCACGAGCCAGAACCTGGCCCCCTCACAGAGGCATGAGCAATGGCCTCATAGAAATGCATATGTGATTTGGAGCATTCTATATTAGCCATCGACCGGAACAGGCACCCAGAAAGGTAAGTGCCACAAAACAAACCCCTATTCTGGTTAAAACGACGAAAATCGCCAAACGAGTGGACAGAACCCCCCCAAAAGAAAAGCGAGTAACAAGCATGACATCACATGAGCCACGCCGCATGTCTGCGCAGCTCCCCCCTCCTCGGGAGAGGGAAAGGGGAGCCCTAGACCCTCGCGCCGGCGATTCACACTTCAGTTCTTCGGCTGATGGGATCGTGCATAGTCGTGTGGCTCCAACTCCAGTCTTCTCTCAGTGCTGTTATTGGTTTCAGTACTGCTCTTACGGTGGCATGCGAGTTGGGAGTAATTTCTCAGGTACTCGGGCTGCATGTGCTTAAGGTCACCTTCCCTGAGTGCCCTGTAAGTACCACCCTTGGGGCTTGGGGTTCCCTTCCACAAGTCAAATTGGGTCTACCTCTGTTGGCCTTTTGCTGCTTGGCGTTTGGCTGCCCCGAGTGTGAGGGGGGCAGGGGGAGGTTTCCGCCCTTGTTTGCCTTGGGGTAAGAGGTAGTTATTGCACTGGTCGGACATGGAGTTCTGCATAGCTAGTTTTCACCTTTAACAGCAGCCGGCTCTGTTCTCTTTGAGTATGTTGTCCTCTTGCGAGGTTTTTCTTTTCTTTTTGTTTTTGCCTGGTGGGGAAGGGGGGTTCTCCTTGTGTTTTCCCTCCCCCTTATCTTAGGGTCGTTGTGAGTAGACACGTCCCTTGAGTTCAGCTTTTAGCAGTTTGCTTGGTAATTTGGGGCGCCGGTTAACAGTACCCTGCCTGGGATAACCCTTAGCAGACCCAGTCTAGGGGCCCTGGGAAACCTTGCGAGAGCGCTCGGGTCCACTGGGTGAGAACCCCTGTGTCCCCTCTCGTGTTGTATGAGTTTGAGGGATGCTCTGTCCCCTTGTCTCATGGCGACGCTCATTATTTTTGCCTCCGCCATGCTGCCTGTTGAGTCGGTGACACATTCGACTCCGAGTCCTGCGAGCTTTGTAACTTGTTTGTGACTCCAATCACTAAATCTGTTGATAACATTCTTTGGGTGCTGGCGCCTTGCGCGTTGCCGGATAGGTTGTTGCAACTCGCTAGTTTGGTTGCTTCCCCAGATGCCCCTAGGCTGCCCCGTTTTGCCGTTTTGTTTTTCAGTCTGCGCCCCCTTGTTCTTCCCCTGTTGTGGTTCATTTGGTCCTCCCCCTTCCCGCTGCTTCCTGCTCCTAGGCATCTGTGGGCTTCGAGGTCGGGGCAGGGTTTCGAGTTTTGAGACTTGGGCAGTTTCTGGGGGTTGCCCCTTTAGGGGTTGAGTCGGAGGCATTCGAGTCTGTTCCTCCAGCCATAGCTCCGGGGTCTTATCAGTGGGCCCGCTTTCTTCCTGCTATGTTGGCCAGCCTGGCGTTTTCTTGTGAGGCCGGGGCTTTGGAGGACAACTTGCCCTCGGGGCCTGACGTGGTGGTTCCCGTGGTTTGGGAGGAGCTGACTTGGGGGCTTTGGGCCCCTGTTGGACACTGCCTGGGTTTTCTGACCTGAGCAGGGCTAACTGTTACAAGAAATGGGGTTTTCCTTTCCCCCCTCTGCATACAGGTTGGCTTTGGGCGTCAGCTCCTCCCCAGATTCGGTTGTGTGTCCCTATGGGTCCTGTTAGACCATTGGTCACGGATGCTATTGGGTGCATCTGTGCCTCCGTGATTTTGTGCTTCTGCATTATTGGAACATCTGTTGCCTTCCGATGGGAAGATGCCTTTTTCTCATCTTTCGATGCTGTTTCCGATTTTAATAGTCACCTCTTTCCGTTCTTGTCTAGACAATACTAATAATGGTTCCATATTCCTTGTTGGCATCCTCCCCGGGGGTCGGGTGGTGCAGCCCGAACCTCATGTGTCCTGCGCATGCGCCGTGGGCGATTGTTTTGTTCTGGTCGGTGTAAACATGTGTCGGTGTTCCACGCACTTTCTCCTGGGTTATACACTGCTCTCGCTCCTCTTATCTCTCCAGTCATCACCCCCTGGTTATTGGGGTCGTTCTGGGTTATATGTGAGGAACACGTCTAGTTATTTCTCAGCTTATGGGTGTGGGATGGCTAGGAGTGGTGTCTCCTCCATGCCTCCACGCCTCCACTGCACCTGGATCTCCTGCACAAGCATCTCTGGACATGCTCTGTTAGCAATGCTCCCAGTCTTTTCCACGGCTACTCTGTGTCGTAACCCAATATTGCCTCTACTCTACAGGTGAGATTATACGGTCTAGTGTCTTTGTCAGCCAGGACTCTGGACACTTGTTCAGTGCCTGTCGTTCAGTGTCTGGCTGCACCCTTATATGTTCTGCACCATGATGATGTCTGATCCACGTAGCAGTTGGGTCGGCCCATGTGTTGCGTTTCCGCGGTGGTCGCCCAGGTTGACATCGGCGAGCGCTGATTTTAACGTTCACCATTCCCCATGGAATTGACGTTCCCATGGCGCAGTGGGACGACACTGCCCTAGCCTAACCTAACCTAACCTAACCTGACATTTCCTAACTTTGGATTCTGGTTTAATGGGTTATCAAGATGTTTTCTGCGATATTCTTGGGGCGTTCCACGCTTTTGCCTTGGGCGACTGTTGTGGGGGCGCAGTGCGTGGGTTGAACCGGCTGACATTCTGGTCGGATTTTAACATGGGGTTAGACCATATGTATGTTCCATATACACATACAGGGGTACCTCGGTTTAAGAGTTTAATCCGTTCCTGGAGATGGCTTGTAAACCAAAGCTAATTTCCCCATAAGAAATAATGGGAAATTAATTAATCCGTTCCTGACTACCCAAAAACCTCACTTCAAACTAAATTTTATACCTAATTCATTGAAATCTACACTACAAAACTATGTTCAAGTTATTACTTATCCTTGCTGATGACTGCTGTTGACGTATGGAAGAGATGGTGAGGAGGAGGAGGAAGGAGGAGAGGTGTTACTGTTTGGAAGGGGAGTACCTTCCATTATAACATCTGGCAGTGAGGACTTCTCTGGTGTGCACTCTCTGGCACGTTTTGCCTGCATACCACTAGGACCTGCTTGTGGCTCACTGCTTGCTTGTCTTACTAAGAATCTGTCTAAAGACACTTGTTTTTTCCTACATTTTAACATTTGTCTGTAGTAAGACGTCACATTGTCATTTAAAAGGTCAATGCAACGGCCTGCTACAGCTTTATCTGGGTGAGTTTTTTCAACAAAACTTTGCAGTTCTTCCCATATTTCACACATTTTCTTAATGAGGAAGGGACATCCTCTACTCACAACTATTTTCTTAGGGTGAACCTTACCACTGGCTTTCTTGGGACCCATTGTGACATATATAATAACAACTTTTATGTTCAAATGATTAAATATCCAACAAAACACTGTAAATTCTGGTGAAGAATTGAGGTGGGATAGTCACTGGGCGCGAGGCACTGGTAAACTTAGCGGCGATCGCCGTGCCACCACAAGCTAGTTGGCACGTACGCGTATCAACACCGTCATATCCTGAGGAACCCTCGTATCCCGATACAAATTTTCCGAGCAAATCCTGCTCGTAACCCGAAAAACTCGTAACCAGGGGCACTTGTAAGCCGAGGTACCACTGTACATATGTCTTATATAGGTACAGCATATAATATATATATATATATATATTAGTATATTTTGGTAGCAGTCTTTCCTGTAGACATATATTATTAAATATGACCGAAAAAGTAAGATTAATAATTCTAACACGAATTTTCTCAATCTTTCGTACATTTCGTTTCACTGTTGGAGGTAAATAAAAAATCAATTCTCCAAAATTCATTTTTATTTCTAGTCTGACGCGACACGAGCGCGTTTCGTAAAACTTATTACATTTTCAAAGACTTTAGTTCACAAATACACAACTGAATAGAACTTACGTATCTCCGATTTTATATCTACATTTGAGCGAGGTGGAAGGGGTGATGTGGCATTAACACAAGACAGAACAAGATGTGGTATTAATAGGGTATTAATTTCATCAACATTGTTGATGAAATTAATACCCTATTAATGATGAAATTAATACCCTATTAATACCACATCTTGTTCTGTCTTGTGTTAATGCCACATCACCCCTTCCACCTCACTCAAATGTAGATATAAAATCGGAGATACGTAAGTTCTATTCAGTTGTGTATTTGTATTTCTATTCAGCGAGGTGGAAGGGGTGATGTGGCATTAACACAAGACAGAACAAGATGTGGTATTAATAGGGTATTAATTTCATCAACATTGTTGATGAAATTAATACCCTATTAATGATGAAATTAATACCCTATTAATACCACATCTTGTTCTGTCTTGTGTTAATGCCACATCACCCCTTCCACCTCACTCAAATGTAGATATAAAATCGGAGATACGTAAGTTCTATTCAGTTGTGTATTTGTAAACTAAAGTCTTTGAAAATGTAATAAGTTTTACGAAACGCGCTCGTGTCGCGTCAGACTAGAAATAAAAATGAATTTTGGAGAATTGATTTTTGATTTACCTCCAACAGTGAAACGAAATGTACGAAAGATTGAGAAAATTCGTGTTAGAATTATTAATCTTACTTTTTCGGTCATATTTAATAATATATATATATATATATATATATATATATATATATATATATATATATATATATATATATATATATATATATATATATATATGTATGTATGTATGTATGTATGTATGTATGTATGTTGTACCTAGTAGCCAGAACGTCGTACTCGGCCTACTATGCAAGGCCCGATTTGCCTAATACGTCAAGTTTTCCTGAATTAATATATTTTCTCTAATTTTTTTCTTATGAAATGATAAAGCTACCCATTTCACTATGTATGAGGTCAATTTTTTTTTATTGGAGCTAAAATAAACTTAGATATATGACCGAACCTAACCAACCCTACCTAACCTAACCTAACCTATCTTTATAGGTTAGGTTATGTTAGGTAGCCAAAAAAGTTAGGTTAGGTTAGGTAGGTTAGGTAGTCGAAAAACAATTAATTCATGAAAACTTGGCTTATTAGGCAAATTGGGCCTTGCATAGTAGGCTGAGAAGTGCGTTCTGGCTACTAGGTACGACATATATATATATATATATATATATATATATATATATATATATATATATATATATATATATATATATATATATATATATATATATATATATATATATATATATAATATATGTATGTATGTATGTATATGTCGTACCTATAGGTAGCCGAAAAAGTTAGGTTAGGTTAGGTTAGGTAGTCGAAAAACAATTAATTCATGAAAACTTGGCTTATTAGGCAAATCGGGCCTTGCATAGTAGGCTGAGAAGTGCGTTCTGGCTACTAGGTACGACATATATATATATATATATATATATATATATATATATATATATATATATATATATATATATATATATATATATATATATTATTACATACATACATATATATATATGTCGTACCTAGTAGCCAGAACGTACTTCTCAGCGGTGGTTCAGGGATTGGTTTGGTTTTGTCATGGGGTGGTTAGCTTACCACTTTTGGGTTCTCCCGTTTAAGCTCAATCTTGCTCCTTGTGTATTTACATGCTTGGTTTGAGTCGTAGTCCTGAAGACCATTGAAGTCCTACAGGGAAGAGTGATCCTTGTTGCTCTTTGGTGGCCAGCTCAGTCATGGTTTCAGGAACTGTTTGCTATGTTCCCTTCAGTCTGGGTTTTCTTCTTGAAAGATGTGTTCTTGGTTTTTATTGCCTCCAGTTATTGGTTTTGCAAGCTTCATGCTCTCCACCAGTGTCAGGGATTTTGCTCTTTTGGCCCTGGTGGGCATTTTGATTGTTTGCAGCTGGCTCCTCCTTTTCTGGTGAAAAATGTTGGCTGACTTCCATAGGGTCCTTTGGTTAATGATCTTTGTTTGGTTCGTCCAGGGGTACATCACATGTTGTGTCTGGTGGTGGCTCTTAGCCAATACCTTCGTGCCACTGACTCTGCCTTGATGAATTCTTTGTGGGTTGAACCTGTTGCCTCGTTACCCTGTTCCAAGGCTTGTCTTTTTCAGGTCATCTGCAATGTCATCAAGTCTAGCCAGCCTGCATGATGCTTGGAAATATGCTGTTATCTTGGCTGTCTTTGCGAATGCACCCTGAACTGATATTTCTGAGTAGGGGTTTTGCTAGTTAAACAGGGTTTTGACAGTCAAGTATCTTGACAATGTTCCTGATCCGCAGTGCTCTTGTGAGGCTATGGGTCATATGTCGCCGCCGAGTGTCTCAACGTCATGCTAGTATTTGCAGAGTTCCCTCTTCCCTGGTAAGTGCCCATTCTTCCTTTTGTGTGGGTAATTAGCTTCAAGGAACCATAAGAGGCTACCCTCTAAAAACCAGCAATGAATATAATGAAATAACAATTTTCAGGTGAACACTGGTGGCTCCCTGACACCCTTTCCTCCCCATAGGGCATTTGGGGGGGGGGCGGAGGTCTTCCATCATCATAGAACTGATGGTAGAACAGCTGGCTGATCTTGGCTGCCTCCCTCCTTCCCCAAATGAGGGGAGATGGGGGGGGGGGGTAAAAGAGAGCATGCTAGTTTTGTAAAAATTTTATAATTTGTTTACATTGTTGGCGGAATTCCTTTCAGGGTTCTCGAGCCTGTGGTCTCATTTAACCATTAAACTGTGCAATACATCAATAGCTGTGGTGTGTAACTGTTATGGAATTGTGCACCACACCTATTGATGTGTTGGAGTACCGTGCAAGATTTTAAAGTCCCGCAGCTACACAGGGTTCACATCAGCTTCCTCAGGGCTCTTGTAACCAGATGTGATTTAAAAAAAATCGTGGGCAGCATTCCTGGATGTGAGAGACTCGGTACCGAGTGAGCAACCAAGGCAGGTGCAAGCGGCATGAGCTAACAGCACTCCTGTTCAGCTTGTGACCACAGCATCACCTAAAAAATGTAAAAATATATATGTAACTGGTATTATTTAGCGATGATAGTATTACAGAAGACCCCTGACTGTGATAAAAAGATCAGGATTCTGATAATAGAAGGATTGTTGTGATAATTAGTGCTGTGCATAGTATGGTGGGAACAATAATGCTGAGGGAGGTAGCTTTGTCTTAAGACTCTGTGCATTCACCTAGTTGTGCTTGTGCTTGCGGGGGAGGAGGGGGGGGGCTGAGCTCTGCTCTTTCGGCTCGCCTCTCAACTGTCAGTCAATCAACTGATACTAATTACTAACAAACACCATATCAGCTTAGTGGTTTGCTATGGTGAACACAAATGTAGATACTTATATATAGCGTGAGTATATAGTGTAATAACAGCACAAACAATATGGTGGGAGTAGGAATGTTAGTGAGGGAGGGAGCTAGCATCAGCTGTGTGTTGCGACCTCTGTTATTGTCTGAACTCGCCATACCAGCTTTGTTGTACAGTTATGGTGAACAAAACATGTAGATACTTATATATAATGTGGGTATATCGTGTAATAACACCACAAACAGTATGGTTGGAGGAGGAATGTAAGTGCGTCTGGCCTTGAATGAGTGAGGGAGGGGAGGCAGCATTGGCTGACTGTACTCACCTAATTGTGTCTGCAGGATCGAGCATTGACTCTTGGATCCCGCCTAAACACACACCACTGTGTGTGGTGACCTCTGCTGCTTTCTGAACTCATCATACCAGCTTAGTTGCACAGTTATGGTGAATAAAACATGTAAATACTTATATATAATGTTTGTGTATAGTGAATAAAAGCAAAAACTATATGGTGGGAGGAGGAGTGTTGGTGAGTGAGGTGAGGGAAGGTGGTGGCATTTGCTGGCTGGTGTGTGGCGGCCACTCCTCGTTGTTTTGACACCATACCAACTTAGTACTTCGTTATGATGAACAAAACATGCAGATATTTACATATAACCTGTGTATATAGTACAATAACAGCAAAACTATTTGTTCACTGTTTTATGAACATAATCGAATCATTAATATGCACACCATAATTTTGAATATAACGATGATTCACACATTTTATTATGCATTATAAATATACTGTATCACACTACACACTATTGAATAATATTACTACAAAAAACTAAGGAAAAATCAATCAGAGACATTGCAATAATTAGGTAATAATATCTTTGTGGCAATTCCTGCCTGAGAGCTCTGGCGGAGCTAACCACCTTCGATGATTGCTCTGTCAACGCCTCAGTTTTGCCAGACGTCGTCACCCTATTGCGGCCAAAATATGTCACCTATTTTTTTTTTCCCCCGCGGTTAGGGAACACAAATGAACACTTTTATAAGAGGAATTTTTTTTTTACTTTTTATTTCTTGCATCTGGGTGTGTTGTCGGCTATAATCACAAGACCAGCCCAGGAGTTAAAGCCAGCAATGCTTTGTTTTGTCTCACTGTCGTGCTGGGTGGCAGACACCCAGCATGACATGTCTGCTACCCACCTCCTTGGTGGGTGGCAGACATGAATATATTCATAGAAATTTTACCATTTGCGTCACCACTCTCTGCACATCTTTGAGGGGATCAGGTTCTGGCTTGTGGTCACCAGTAGGCCATAAAATTCTGCAAGTGATAACATGCCATACTACTAGGTGCTATCAGAGATAGTAGCTCTAGGGAGCCACAAAGGACTTTCCCCAGAAATTGGTGTTCCTTTACATTCATTGCTGGTTTTTCCATGTCAATTGGAAATGTGCATATAATTACTGTATTTACTTGTATAAAAGATGATACAATGGTTTATTTTTATTACTTTCTGGTGATTAGGTGGTAATATCTCGTAAATCTACGAATATGCATGGCACTTTTTAAGTGCTGTTAAGATCACTTAGTACTGTTATGTATTGTATTTATCCTTGTAAGGAAATTATTGCAAATACCGTACAGAAAGTGCGGTACTTTACTTGTGTATTTGTTCCTTGTGTATTCCCAACTTTATGCTTAAACCCAAAATTTGATTTCAAGGGAAAGGGTTTAAATGTCAGGAATTGTATTCTAACCATGTAACAAATTTAAGAAATGATATACTGTACTTGACAAAAATCACAAATAACATGTTATATGTAAATGTTAACTTATGGTAGATACTTTTGAGAGTTGTATGAATGTGAAAGATAGTTGCTGATGCTATCTGTGATTTGCATTGATTCATGATTATCATTACCCCCTTTATCCATTTCTGTGGATGGGGAGGCATCAGAGAAATAATAATGTGAAACAGGGTTGTAGAAATTAAATAAAACGAAACGGTTTCTACTCCTAGCGGGAAGACACTTCTGGGAAGATGGGTTCCCAGCAAGGTTGATGACACACTGTTGTGGGTAGTGTCATCATATCTCTATGCCATATTTGGAATTATGCTGTGCCTTAAAGGAGTTTGTGAGAACTGTCAGTGTATACAAAGTATTAAATTTTGGTTTGTGACATGTGTGTAGTGTATTTATAAATGTGTAGATTAATTTGTAGTTGAATTTGCCTATGATGGGATCACTAGTTAAGTGATCCCATCATAGGCAAATTATGAGAACGTACTACCTTTTACCATAATGCATATGTATAACAGAGTTTAATGTCAGTTTTGTGGATCACACCTTAATCATGTGACAAAAACTAAATTTTATGCTATTACTACATTTGTTTGCATACCATTAACTTTTCTGGGAGGGTTGCCTTGTGTATCTGCCCAAACCATCCACCTGGAGTCCTCCAAACCCAGGTACCACACCAGGCTCTGACCAATCACCAGCATCTATGGGAGACCAGTACCAAAATCTGGCTCCCCTCAGTAGAGAAAAGAGGAGTCTGGGGAAGCTAAACAACTACAGTAAGCAAGGAAAAAATGCCAGGATGGTAAAGTAAAACAAACAAGCAATTACTTGCACAACATTTCCAACACCTGATTTGAATTATGTACACATTTATAGTCCAGGTTCAGTTGGTAGTTAGCTCCTCACCATCACATGGCAGCCCCAGCAACCAGGTGCCCAAGCAACTACCCCAGTTATTTTTGCACCAAATAAGCAAATTTTTTTGAAACACCATAGGAAGAACGGAAGGGCAGGAACAAGGAGATGCAGTAGACGGGGGGGGGGGGGGGAGCCACTAGAAATAGGAGTTACTTTTAACACTTTTGTCATGTTAACTTTGGTATAAAGTTATTACCATTAGTAGTGGTATTAAAAAAACTGTAGATATAAATTGTAATTTCCTGGTTTCACTGCATCCTCTTGCCATGGGTTTGTGTGTGTGTGTGTACTCACCTATTTGTGCTTGCGGGGGTTGAGCTTTGGCTCTTTGGTCCTGCCTCTCAACTGTCAATCAACTGGTGTACAGATTCCTGAGCCTACTGGGTTCTTATCATATCTACATTTGAAATTGTATATGGAGTCAGCCTCCACCACATCACTGCCTAATGCATTCCATCCATTAACTACTCTGACACTGAAAAAGTTCTTTCTAACGTCCCTGTGGCTCATGTGGGTACTCAGTTTCCACCTGTGTTCCCTTGTTTGCGTACCACCAGTGTTGAATAGTTTATCCTTGTTTACCCGGTCGATTCCCCTGAGGATTTTGTAGGTTGTTATCATGTCTCCCCTTACTCTTGTGTCTTCCAGTGTCGTAAGGTGCATTTCCTGCAGCCTTTCCTCGTAACTCATGCCTCTTAGTTCTGGGACTAGTCTAGTGGTATACCTTTGAACTTTTTCCAGCTTTGTCTTGTGCAGTGAAATCAGTGTGTGTGTGTGTGTGTGTGCGCAGAGCTATTCATGCTCATTGTTACATTTTTAGAAATACCAAGAACTGCTGTACCTTTTAGCTTTAAAGTGTGGCTATCATCAAATTTGCCACCCAGACTTAAAAATGAATTATTTTTTATTTGTAATTAAGTGGTAGATCTTCATTTGAAGGTACAGCATAGCAAATACATACTCACTCATATATCTACCTTTAATTTGGCCTGGCCAGTAATCAGCAGTCTTCCAAATATATTCCTATTACATTGTGATGGGAGCCCAAACCAAACCAAAAATAATTTGTTATTTTTCATATGAAATGCATTCATGAATAAGGAATCTATATGCAAAAGTAATAAAAAAAAAATACCAAAATCTTATCCAGTGAGGATTTTGTTGACTCTGGAAGTTCTAGAGTCGTATCATCCTGATGGCGGACCAGGAGCTGATGGACAGCTGACTCCAAATAATTTTCTAGTCTTGAAAGACTGCTGCGAGACACCATTGAGTTACAGAACCATATGGGCAACATCACCATCCAAACATAAACCAAAGGTTTATGATAATATACCTTCATATAATGATGACTGCATTTCACTAGGCAATCGACACACACAATGACTATCACACTTTAAGAGTTAAAAACATTGTAGGCAAGCCAAAGCCAAAGATGGGTAGATCACAGAGCTAACACAAACACACACAAAGAAATGGAGTGACTGACATAAGGCATGAGGATCATTAAATAAAGGTAATAATGTAACCGAATTAGAAATAGAGTATATACAAAATACCGTATAAAAGAAATGAGGAATGAAGCTTTGTGCAAAAATGAACTGTTGTAATGATGGAACTTGGAGGAGATTTTTCTTACACTACAGATGCATCTCTTTAATTACCTTGGTGTCATGAGCATCTTGGAACACTATTATGCTGTAACTTACTCTGCTCTACAGCCATGCTGGCTAGTCATTTCTTGTGATAATTACTCACTTGATGTCCATAATGGCATAAAAATGAAAAGCACTTTATATTTCAGTTTTGAGGAAAGGTAGAAAGTGCTTGACAATGTGTATCTTAAAGTATGAGAGAATGAATGGGATTGCAAAATGGAATGAAGATGCTGGTGATTGCACCCCATTCTCAGGTTAATCACTCGTGCAAAAGTTGAGATTTAATGCAAAGGAGGAATCAAGCACAAGCAACAAGATGGTATATAATATATTCTGAATGAGCAGTATTCAAAATAATGCAAGAATTGTCTTGAAATGTCAATCCATTTTGCATGGGTTAACTTTATATATGTCTAATGTTGATTTAGTTCCCTATATTACTCATCATAATAGTCTACTAATCCCATTTATAAACTAATAACTTGCTGTGCATTATGAAGGTAAAAAATTTCAAATTGCAACTTAAGAATTAGCCAAAGACAGTTCTAAGGAAAATGTGTGCCTATAATAGTAATATTAATATCACACAAAAATGGTTGTCATCCTGTTTATATTGTATAAGCCATTTTCTGTACGGTAATTATTTCTTTATGCTATATTGCTTCAAGAAGGCAGTAAATTGTTGTTTTGGCTAATATTTGACCACCACTCAACATATGTATATAATTCTAATGAATTTAACGTGTAATAATGCATGCATGTGTGGCAAAACGTAAATACAAACAACGTATGTGATACAGATTATTCATCTTGTGTACTGTATATTCATTTTTTACATACACTTTTAAATGTAGCATGACTGTACTTGACAATTAAATACAAAATATTAAGTAATTTACCTAAGCGACAAGCAGTATATTGCATATACCAAGTGAGTTGTTGCATGACAAGCAGTATATAATTGAGTTTGCATAACCAACGAAACTATGTACAAGCTTCATAAATTGGAGATGGGTGCTGTTACTCTTTGCACTACTGGTCCCCACCTCCCAGACACAAGGGAGGTGGGAGGTCACGACATCTTCAGCACACCCTCATGTAATTTTGCATTTAATTTTGATTCTGGAGTTGTTCTAGTGTATATTTGAAAATACAGATATCAAGAATTGCAGGGGTTATATGTATTTGAAGAATGCTGTAATCTTATAATATAAGTTGCTCTCTTTATAATCCAAAGATTCTAGAAATATTCATATCCAATTACAGGCATTTATACTGAATCAACATGAGATGAACTGAAGAGCAGGTGGATAACAGACTTTAGTGGATACCATGTGCACATCTCTGGAATAAATAAATAAAAATTTGCTGATACCTTAATGGTGATTTTTGGCCCTGTAAAGATGGTACAAATATTTAGGTACGAATAAGTATTAGTGGTGAGCTGCATAAGTTGTAGGTTCACTGGAACCCGAGGATTTGACCGTGTACACCGAGCAGTAGCCATCTACACGATGAGGGTGTAACCGCAATACCTGATTATGGTACTGCGCTGAACAATCTGTGTATAAGAAATCTGTTAATACAATATCAGTGCCTGTATGTGTAGTATGTGAACAAGCACACAGCAGTCTTTTAAGTTCTACTTAATTTTTTACAGTAACAATGTCAAAAATATATGTCAAGTTTTCGTAATACTGTGCTTGTATAAATTGTTGATAATACTGAATCAGGTTTTATATTAAGTTTGCTCTGTAACATTTTCATTAGATTTACATGATAACATTCACATTGTTATGATAATTTATAATGCATTTTAAATTAAAGGATTTAATATTAATCAATGTTTGCTTGAGTCCATTACATAGTACACTAGTTATTTGGAAGATCTATCAACATGTAGTACATGAGATAAATATATATTTATTGAGTTAAATGATTGCATTTATTTCCCCCAACTGCACACGGGGGAAAATTTAGTTACCAAGTTTAGAATATCTTAAAGATAATCAGCCAGTTGATAGGCAAAAATATATTAAATAGGTGATATAGAGAAAGTAATTAATTATTTTACTTATAAGTGCACTAAAACTGCAGGACAAGCCCATTGTTAAATGATGGTATGGGCAATTGTTCTCACATGCAAAAGGGCCCAGGGTTAATTCCTGTGCAGGATAAAAAAAAAGACATTAGCTACCATACCTTCACTCCATTCACCTCTTAAGCTCAGCAGTAACTGGACATCTGAATATATAATATTTCATATTTTACTTTAGGGGAAAAACATGACTCTTGAGTAACACAACTGCAGCACCATGTCTGGGAAGTAACACAACTGCAGCACCAAGTCTGGGAAGTAACACAACTCCAGCACCATGTCTGGGAAGTAACACAACTGCAGCACCATGTCTGGGAAGTAACACAACTGCAGCACCATGTCTGGGAAGTAACACAACTGCAGCACCATGTCTGGGAAGTAACACAACTGCAGCACCATGTCTGGGAAGTAACACAACTGCAGCACCATGTCTGGGAAATAACACAACTGCAGCACCATGTCTGGGAAGTAACACAACTGCAGCACTAAGTCTGGGAAGTAACACAACTGCAGCACCATGTCTGGGAAGTAACACAACTGCAGCACCATGTCTGGGAAGTAACACAACTGCAGCACCATGTCTGGGAAGTAACACTACTGCAGCACCATGTCTGGGAAGTAACACAACTGCAGTACCATGTCTGGGAAGTAACACAACTGCAGCACCATGTCTGGGAAGTAACACAACTGCAGCACCATGTCTGGGAAGTAACACAACTGCAGCACCATGTCTGGGAAGTAACACAACTGCAGCACCATGTCTGGGAAGTAACACTACTGCAGCACCATGTCTGGGAAGTAACACAACTACAGCACCATATCTGGGAAGTAACACAACTGCAGCACCATGTCTGGGAAGTAACACAACTGCAGCACCATGTCTGGGAAGTAACACAACTGCAGCACCATGTCTGGGAAGTAACACAACTGCAGCACCATGTCTGGGAAGTAACACAACTGCAGCACCATGTGTGGGAAGTAACACAACTGCAGTACCATGTCTGGGAAGTAACAAACATTTAGAAAACAACAGTTTACTTGCACCAAAGTAAGCAGGGTTCAGTTAACCTATTCCTGCACATCAAATTTATAGTTTTTATGATGAGTTTGAAAATTAAAAGCCAGTGTTGAGTTTAATAAAAGGCCTCTTTCTGGTAGGACCACAGTGGCTTCCTGAAGTTATCTCACTAACTTGGCTACCTTTGGAGAGAAAACATCCAGAAATTAAGCGAAGTAATGCAGACAACTGCAAGGTTCGAAGAAAATGAAGCACTGAAAAAGTCAAATGACTTTGTAAACGATTCACCCAATTGAACTCAAATCCCCCTAGTTATGACTGGCCACCAACAGGTGGCAGTACAGTACCTCAGGAGCTACCAGCCTTTTCCCTATCATGCCTTAGTTTAGAGCTCATAGACTATGAACCAACTTGCCTGGGGAGGGGGGAAATCAGCGTATCACCAAAGCCCTACCAGAAAGAGGCATATCATTACATTCAACTCTGGGGTTCCTGGAGGAGTCCTCAGCAATTAACTGAATCTTGTCTAACAATGGACTTATAGGGATGAGGAAAGCAGCAACACTCAAGAAAACAAAGTACCAGAACCAAAAATCTGACCCAAGGGTAACACAAGCCTGACAGGGACCAGGAACATTTGATGAAATAATGTGCTGCCAGGACCCTGTTAGGCTTCCAAAACCTCCAAGTCCGAATATCAGCCCACGATACGTTAGATAACACAGTGGCCAAAACCACAACTTGTGAACATCGTAGGCCCAAAGGTAGACCGCAGACTGGCCAGAGTTAATGATAATGGGACAGTTCGAGATAAACAAGCCTTGGAACAGGAAACCAAATCAAATCAAATCAAAATCAAATGTTTATTCAGGTAAAAGTACATACATACAAGATGAGTTACAGTACAAACATAATGTTGGATTTCCTAGAAAGAGCTAGTACATACAATGCCTAAAGCCACTAATACGCACAGCATTTTGGGCAAGGTGTGAGAAAAAACACTTACACTAAAACTTGATACTAATTGAGATCAAAGCATCAATTAAGTTAAAAAAGGGGAAAAAATGACAAATCTGTAACATACAAGTTGGTCAACAAACAGTATTGTTTGAAAATAGCAAGACATGGGTTGATATTTAGGGGGTAAGGTAGGTTACATGGAGTTTATTAGGTAGTACAGTACTTGGTTTTTCTCTTAAATTGGTTGAGAGGTGTACAGTCTTTGATGTGATTGGGAAGGTCATTCCACATTCTGGGTCCCTTGATTTGTAGAGCACTTTTAGTTTGGTTAAGTCGCACTCTTGGAATATCAAATAGGTATTTGTTTCTGGTGTGGTGCTCATGTGTTCTGTTACAGCCGTCTAGGAAGTATTTAAAATCATCATTGGCATTTCAGTTCAGATTTTTAAATATATAGAGTACACTTGAGAGGATGTGCAGTGACTTAATATCTAACATATTCTGAGATTTAAGTAAGGGTACCGAGTGCTGTCTGGGGCCAGAGTTTGCTATTGTTCTAATAGCAGATTTGTGTTGAGTAATTAGACGACGTAGATGATTTTGGGTAGTAGAACCCCAAGCACAAATATCATAATTGAGATAAGGATAGATGAGAGAGTAATATAGCATTATCAGGCAGAGCAAAGTACATAATATCTGATCTTAGAAAGAATGCCAACAGTTTAAGAAACTTTTTGGGGGAGCCCCTTCGGCTCCTCGGAGCTATCCAGGCTGATTTGGACATATTAGACTTTGGCATCAGTGTAAATGGAGTTCTTAGACTTAACGGGGACCACGAGCCTGAACCTGGCCCCCTCAGAAAGGCATGAGGAGCAATGGCCTATAGAGGTCACATGTGATTTGGAGCATTCTATGTCTGCCATTGCCCGGGTCAGGCTCCCAGAAAGGTAAGCATCCTAAAACAAACTCCTATTCTGGTTGAAACTACTACTGAAACGTCAAACAAGTGGACAGAGATCCTCCAAGAAAAACGAGCATGAAGTCACCACGTGTCGCGTCGCTGTCTGCACAGCTTCCCCCTCCCCGGGAGGGAAAAGGGGGAGCTCCAGACCCGACACTACGGCTACCCACATCTTCAGTTCTTGGGTGATGTGTTTGAGGCATGGTCGTGTGACTTCAGTTCCTGATTCTTGTTTTCAGTGCAGTGCCTTGTGTTTAGTGCCCCCTCCGTGTCCAGCTCATTGCTGCCGTGAGGGGGCTTGGTGGGCGGCTGCCGGAGTGTGATTCTCCTTGGGGTGGTACCCCTGTCCTTTTGTAGCCTTGTGCTCCTGCTGCTGTCCTCACAAATTTTGCTGGACGCCTTATCCTTTTCCTTTTGTTTGGTTTTTCTCCCCCCCTCTTCTCCTTTCTCGTTGTCATTTCCTGCTGACCATATGCCTGTTTTGATCATTCTTTTGGCCTTCTTTTGTTTTGACGCCCGGGTGTTTGAGGAGGCATACTCTTGCACCCGTAGAATTGTAGTACCCAACTTCTCGAGCAAGGGGAACCATTTATTGTCAATCCCCCTTTCATTACTGAACCCGATCTCAACGGACTGACGGTTTTTAAGGTGGCGTTTGTGGGGCGTATCCTCACCACTCACCTTTAGGGGGCCCCGGCTTGATCGGCGATAGCTTTTTGTTGGGTGTCCTGCCTCTAATTGTGGCTCCATGGTGGGTGTGGGGGCACATTCATGAATGAAAGTTTCTTTTCGTATTTATGGTGATGAATGTTCCTCTTGTACCCTCTCAGGCTCGTGGGGTGGGCGACCAAGCCCCCGAGTCTGCCTGTATTGGAAGACCGGGCTCTGTAGCCTCCATTGCGTTGGGCCCCGACCTTGCTCCTCCTTTGACCCTCCGGACTACTCCCCTCGGCTCCCCTCCCTCCTCTGTGGTTGGGTCGAGCCCCAAGCCCCTAGTGGTGACCACCTCGTCCCCTGGCACAGCTTAGTCTCTTAACCCCTCTCTCTTTGTGGGTTCTCATCGCCGTCCTCGACACGGCCGCACTCGCTCGATTCTTTCCCGTGCTGATGCGTATCAAGCCTTGTTTGGTCCTGCTTCGTGAGCCAAGTACTTTGATCTCCTCCCTCTTGATTCTGCGCCTCCTGACGATTTCTCCCTTCATAGGCACCTTGTTTATTCCATAGATGCCTCTGTTACTTTTCACCCCACCCGTCTTGGTGCACGTGTCGTTGCTGCTGCTCCTCAGGATGCAGCCTCCCACTGGTCGCCTTGTCCTGCCTTGGCGAGACCCCTGTTCGTATCTCCAAGAACGTTCGGTTGAATGCCACTGTTAGCACTATTCTCCTCCCACCCCATGTTGCTACCGGTGTTCGGAATCTCCAGGACTGCCACGAGGATATTCGTCATATCCTCGATGCCCAGGGCCATTCTATCCTCCAGGTAGACTCGTTTACTCGTCCCCCTCGTGGTCGTCGCCATCAACCCCTTCGGGTTGTGAAGATTACCTTTGATGGTAGGACCCTTCCGCCGTCTGTCATTCTTGCTGGTGCCAGGTGCTCTGTCCAGGAGTACATTCCCTCTCCTCGGCTCTGTAATAGGTGCTGGAGGTTTAGGCATGGTGCCCTCCACTGCTCTGGAACTGTGTGTCTCTGTCCTTTGTGTGGGGCCGAAGGTCACTCTAAGTCGGAGTGCACTTCTCCCCAGGCTCGCTGCCTCAATTACGGTGAGACCCACCCTACCTTCTCCCATGCGTGTATATATTATAAGCTTGAGGCAGCTGTCCTCAACTTGAAGCACCGGGAGCATTTATCTTTTCCTGAGGCGAGGCACCAGGTTCGCCGGTTCCCACCTTATGCTAACGTCTCTTATGCTCACGTGTTGCGCTCTTCCTCTCCTCATCCTTCCCACCTTCCTTAGACTCGAAACCATTTCCAGGCCTTGGACCCTGATATGCCCACCTCTCCCTCCTCTGTTCCATTGAGTTCTGTCCCGAAGGGTCCCCCTCCTGGTCCTCTGTCTGGGGTTCCCCTTCTTCCTTCCCGGTCTGTCATATCTCCTATGTCTTCTTCCACGTCTCCCTCCGCTCCTCCTTCCCGTCCTTCTCCTCTGTCTATTGGCTCTCCATGTCACCTGTCGGTACGGGCTGATGTCCATCGCTCTCCCAATGGCCGTCGTGTATGCTCTTGTTCAGCTTCTGTTGAGACGCTGGAATCCGTTGCCCAGTACATAGTTGCTGCGACACCTGTCTCTTTGAGTCTGAAGCGTAAGCCTGTCTCCTTTCCTTCCTCCTCCCCGGCAGGTAAAAAGGCTTTGCTTTCTTCCTCGTCCCTTACTTCTGACTCTCTCGTTCCGTCCCCTCCCATTTCGGTGGTTACGCCCCCTGTTCCTGCTACGGAGGTTTCTTTGGCCCCCGCTTCCCTTTTGGTTGGTTCCCTTGCTAAAGTGCATCCCCTTGTTTCTGTCTCTCCTGGTTCTGTCCTTGACCCGCTGTTTTCCCCCTTCTTCCTCCTCCGGACCCTGCTCGTCCGCCCCTGGTCGATCCTGTAGCTACCTTCCCTCCTTCTTTACTCAGTTTACCCATGCCCCCTAACTCTGACTTTGCTGACCCTTGACCCTGATCCTGCGCTTCTTTAACATGCTGTGTTCCCTTTTCGCCTTTGTTTCTTTGTTGTTCTCTGTTGCTATCCTTCCTCTTCTCGTCGATGTCTATTCTTCAATGGAACGTTCGTGGTTATTACACCAATTTCCGCGAACTCCAGCTTCTGATTTCGCGGTTTTTGCCCCTTTGTGTCTGTCTCCGGGAGCCGATGCTTGGTGCTCATCCTGGTCACTTTCGTGGCTATTTCTCTCCCTCCCACCCCCCCCCAGCTGTTGCTGGGGCTCCTAACTCTTCTGCTCTCTTGATTCACACTGATGTTCCCTTTGTCCCCATTCTTTTTCCTTCGCCTCTCCATTGTTCTGCTGCTCGTATCTTTGTGAGGAAATGGTACACCGTTTGTTCCATTTATCTCCCCCCGAGTGTCTCTCTTTCTGATCTGAAACACCTACTGGACTCCTTGCCAGAGCCTGTGCTCCTGCTGGGTGATTTCAGTTGTCGTCATTCCTTTTGGGGTGATGTTCTGACGAACACCCGGGGTCGCCTTTTTGAGCCATTCATCCTCTCTTCTTCCCTGTTTCTTCTGAATTCTGGTGAGCCCACGCATTTGGACTCTCAGACTCGCACCTTTTCCTGTCTTGATCTTTCTCTTTGCTCGTCTTCTCTTTACTTAGATTTCACGTGGCAGGTTCTTGATGACCTTCATGGCATTGATTATTTCCCCATCCTTGTTACCTCTTTCTCTTTTCACCCTCCCCCTCTCCTTCCCTAGGTGGCAGTTTGCTAAGGCAGACTGGAACCTATTTACCCTCAGTGCTGCTCTCTCTGACCTCTCCCCGAATTTCTTTAATGCTGCCCTCCACTCTATTCCTCGCTTTTTCTCTCGGGGCCCACGGAATTGCGTTCCCTGGTAGAATACAGACTGTGCTCGGGCTGTCTGCTGTAAGCGTGCAGCCTGGAAGAGACACCGTCGCCGGCAGACGGCCGATTCTTTTCTTTTATTTCGGAAGGCAAGTGCGGTGGCCTGTAGGGCCTTCCATATGGCTAAACGTAATTGTTGGGCATTTTATGTTTCCACCATTACGTCCGAAACTCCTCTGCCACAGATCTGGAAGTGTATCCGCAAGATAGCGGGTAAGTTCGTTCCCGATGTCTCACCGGTCCTTCACCTCCGTGGTACTCTTGTGGCGGACCCGTTGCAGGTCGCTACCAAACTGGGTTCCCACTTTTCTTCTGTTAGGTCCGGTTTTCATCTTCCTCAATCTTTCCTTCTTCGTAAACCTGTCCTTGAATCTTGCCCTTTGGATTTCTGTACTCATCTTCGCCTTCCCTATAACGATCCCTTGTCTCTCTCTGAACTTTGGTCTGCCCTGGCCCTCTGCGGTTCTACAGCGGCGGGCTGTGATGGTATTCATTATGAGATGCTTCGTCATCTCCCTCCTTGCACGTCTCAGTATTTACTGACTCTGTATAATCAGATCTGGAAGTTGTCATCAGTCCTTGAGGACTGGCTCGATGTTGTTGTCCTCCCTGTTCGCAAACCGGGGTCTCTGGGAACATCCCCTAAGGAATTTCGCCCTATTGCCCTTACAAGTTGTGTCTGCAAACTCTTTGAACGTATGGTTAACGTTCGTCTGATGTGGTTCCTGGAACACCATCACCTCCTCTCCCCTTCTCAATTTGGTTTCCGCAAGTGCCGCAGCACAACAGATGTCCAGGTGAACTTGGAGGTCTATATTCGTACTGCTTTTGCTGCGAAGACCTCCGTTGTTGCTGTCCTTTTTGACCTGGAAAAGGCTTAAGACACCACTTGGCGATATCACATTCTGTCCCAGCTTCATTCTTTTGGCCTTCTTGATTGTCTCCCTCTCTTTCTCCGCAGTTTCCTCTCTCGTCGTTCCTTTCGGGGGAGGCTTGGTACTGCTCTCTCTGTCTCTTTTCAGCAATACGAAGGTGTGCCCCAGGGTAGTGTTCTGAGCACTACCCTTTTTCTGGTTGCCCTCAATGGTCTTCTTTCCTCTCTTCCTTCAGGTGTCTTCTCCGCTCTTTATGTCGACGATCTTACCCTTTGCTGTCAGGGTGATGATTCGCCTCTCCCTCAACGCCGGCTTCAACTTGCGATTGATGCCGTGTCGTCTTGGGCCACTGATCATGGCTATATCTAAGACTTGTGCCATGACTTTTACTCGGAAACGGGTCGTTCTTCGTCCTTCTTTGTCGCTTTATGGTCACCCCATTGTGTACAAAGATTCCGCGAAGCTTTTGGGGTAATTCTTTAACGCTCATTTGTCTTGTTCTCTCCATATCTCTTACCTCCGTGTTGAGTGCTCTAAGGCCCTTACCCTCCTTCGGGTATTGTACCATATTTCTTGGGGAGTGGATAGGTGCTCTCTCCTTGCTTTACATTCCTCTCTCATCCTGTCTAAGCTCGATTATTGTTGCCCTGCTTACTCGTCTGCTTCTCCTTCTACTCTTCGCCGTCTTGATGCTTTGCACCATACTGGGTTGCGCCTTAGCTCTGGTGCCTTTCGTTCGACTCCCGTCATCAGCTTGTATGTTGACACTGGCTTCCTGTCTCTCCAGGACTGCCATGATCGCTATTGTCTTCGCTATCTTGCACGATCCTTGTAACATCCTTCCTCACGCCTCTGTCGTGCTTTAACTTTTACCCCTCCTGCGGTTCCTGTTCCTCTTCACCGCCTCCCTCTTTCTGTCCGGTTATCTCGCTTACAGGATTCTCTTTCCGTTCGTATTTCTAATATTTCTCCTCGTGTTGTTCCTTCTTTGCCCCCGTAGAGTGTCCCATTTCCGCAGTTTTGTACATCCTTGACCCACATCACTAAAGCTTTTACCCCTCCTACAATTCTAAAACACCTTTTCCTTGAGCACTTTTCTTCTCACTCGCACTCCGTTTTCGTCTTCACTGATGGGTCTAAGTCTGTGGACGGTGTTGGCTACTCTGTTGTGTTTCCTGATCACAGTTATATGTGTCGCTTACCTCCGGAGACTAGCATCTTCACAGTGGAGCTTTATGCTATTCTCTATGCTCTTAGTCTCCTGCTCTCTCGTTGTCAATCTTCCTTTGTAATTGTTGTTGACTCGTAGTGCCCTGATGGCTCTCGGGTCCTTTAATCCGGTTCATCCAGTGGTTGTCGAGATCCAGCATTGGCTGTTTCTTGTTCACAGTAAATTTAAGTCGGTTGAGTTTTGTTGGGTTTCCAGCCATATTGGTGTCTCTTTAAATGAGCGTGCGGATGCTGCCGCCAGGGAAGCTGTCCGCTTTTGTCCCATCTCTCATAAAGGTATTCCTTATTCCGACTTTTACCCAGTTATCCATTCCTCCATCCTTACCCGTTGGCAGGCTTGTTGATCGTCTGTTATTGGTAACAAACTACGTTCTCTTAAAGGTTGTGTGTCCTCGTGGCCGTCCTCCTGCCACCATAACCGGCGATGGGAAATGGCTCTGGTGAGGTTGCGTATTGGTCATACTCGCTTAACTCATGGTCACTTGATGGAGCGCCGCCCTGCTCCTTATTGTCCTAATTGCATTGTCCCTCTTAGGGTCGTGTTGTTGAATGTCCTGACTTCCAGGACGAGCGTGTCTTGTTTTCCAACCGTCCCCCATGGTCGCTTGTCTCTCGATAGTATTCTTGGTGACTTGGATACTTTTGATATCGTTCGCCTTATGCGTTTCTGTTCTCGTATTGGCATCCTTGGTGATATTTAGCGCCGTCTGATTATCCCGCACATTTGATGGTGCTACATAGCCTTCCCGGTTTGGTGCCTTTTTTTTGATAATTAATTACTTACTTGTCTTAGGGTGACACTCACTGTGTATGCCTCCGTCATGCTGCCTGTTGGGTTGGTAACACTTTTGACCTAGAGTCCTGCGAGTTTTGTTGCTTGTTAGTGACTCAGTTCACCCAGTCCACTGATGAATATCCGGGTGCAGGCAGTTTAGGTGCTACATGCTAGGTATAGGTTACTGCAACATGCTAGTTTGATTGCTAACCCGGAATCCCCGAGGCTGCCCCATTTTGCTTATAGGGATCCAGACTTGGGAGTGTTGGTCGCTTTGGCATTGGTTCAGTCCGCACCCACTCGTTCTTTCCCTGCTGTGGTACATTCTGGCCCCCCTTCCCCTCCTGCTTCTGGCTTTGAAGCGTCAGGCTGCCATTGCAGCTTACCTCCCAGATTATGCCTCTATAATGGATCCATCTTCATTCAGGTTTGGGTCTTCATCTCCCTACTGGGTTCGTTATGAGGTTCCGGAGTTGTTCTGGCTAGTGGACTACCTGTGTTGTCTTTGGATGCTTGCAGTACTTTCTGTCGTACCTGCACGCTTGAGTGGCGCATGGTGCTGACGGTGGTCCAGGTTTACCTGGGGGGTAACTTCGAGCACCGCAATGCGTATTTGTTCACCCCTACCCTTCTGCGGGATGTTGGCGTGGTGCTGCTTTACATGCAGGTTCCCTCCCTTTCGGCTGCACTACTAGCTGAAGACTTGTGCACTCTTGGCCTGCAGGCTTCAGTCTTGAACCGAAGAACTGGTGGAAGTCCCATCTGGATCCCTCTCAGGTTCGGACTTGGCTGGGTCTTGTGTGGGACTCTCGGACCACTTCCTTGTCTCTCCCTCTGGAGTCTTTGCTTCGGCTGCGCTCCCACCTTCACTTGTTTCTGGGGGCTCCTGGGTCACTCGGCGGTTGCTCGAGAGTTTGTGTGGGAACCTAAACTTTATTGTGATGGTCTCTCTGCCGGGTAGGGTTTGACTTCGTCGGCTGTTCTGGTTCCTTTGGGAACGTCTCATCTGCCTCTCTTGCGATCGCTGGGCTCTACTGCTGCTGGGTTCTGATCGCCGGCTTTCTCTTCGTTTTTTGGGGGGTTCAGTGCTTTGGCGCCTACCCAAGCCCTTGCTCGATGTGTTCACAGGCACATCGTCTCTTGACTGGGGCCTTGTAACCAGTGCTCACCAGGCCGGCCAGGAGTGGTTGGTTCTATCCTTCCATTGGGCCCACAGCATAGTGCGGGAGTTCGCGGCAGTGTGGAAGTTGCTTCTGAGGGTTTGGATAGCTCGCGGATCAATGATCAGGCTCCATTCGGACTGCTTCCCGGTGGTTCATTGCCATTCATTGCATTTCGATGTGGTCCTTGGCTCTCTGGAGCTGGTCGCTTTGGGTGACTTGTCTGCTGAGTACTTGGGGTTTGGCTCTCCTGGCGGTTAACTTTCAGGGGGAGACTAACATCCTGGCGAATGGCCTGTCTCGGTTCATTCCCTTGTCCACAGAATGGACAGTCGACACCGACTCATTCAGTTGGCTCTGCCGGATGTACAGGCTCCCAAAGATGGACCTCTTCATGTCAGGGTGGTCGAGGCGCCTCCTGGTATACGTGGCGCCCTTCCCTGACTACGAGGCCGTCGGGGTCGATGCTTTTTGGCAGGACTGGTCGAGGTTTGGGTTATCTGTACCTCTTCACCCCCGGTTCAGCTGTTGCTCCAGATCCTAGCTCGTTTGGAGACTTACCAGGGGAGAGTAGTCCTCTTGGCTCCTTGGTGGCCGGCCCAGCCTTCATTTCAGGCACTGCTTGCTCGGTGTCCGAACCCAGAAGTTTTCCCGCGGCTCCGCCTCTTTCACCAGATCGGTCTGGTCTGTTATGTGGCTGGTTCGATCTTCTCAAGTCTTCACATCTGGTGTTTTTGACTCGAGTCTATCACCATCTGTATGGTGATCAGGTGGCTTCATTAATGGTGTCTCACCTGCGTGCTTCGTCTCGGAGGCAGTATGAAGTTTCCTGGCAGTCCTTCCGTTTCTTTTTGTCTCTTCATATGTGTACTTTGCTTTCTGTTAAGGTGGTCTTGTCCTTTCTCTCATGGCTGTTTCAGGACCGTCATGTTACGCAGAATACTGTCGCCTCATATCGTTTGATGCTGGCAGAGCCGCTACAGCTTGCTTTCGGCATCGATGTTACTTCTGCACCGTTTCACAAGCTGTCTCAGGCGTTGTTTCCCCCCCCCCCCCCCCTCCCCGCTCAGCTCGTTGATGCCGGGACGGGGGCTTAGTGGGCGGCTGCTGGAGTGTGATGCTCCTTGGGACAGTCCTCTGTCCTTTTGTGGCCTTGTGCTCCTGCTGCCGTCCTCTCCAATTGTGCTGAGCAACTTTTCCTTTTCCTTCTGTTTCGTTTTTCTCCCCTCTCTTCTCCTATCTGCTTGCCGTTTCCTGTCAACCTTTTGCTTGTTTTGGTTGTTCCTTTGGACTTCTTCTATTTTGATACCCGGGTGCTTGAGGAGGCATACTCTTGCACCCGTAGAACTGGAGTACCCAACATCAAGAGCGAGGGGAACCTTATATTGTCATTGGATCTGGGAGTCGTCATCAGTCCCTGAGGACTGGCTCGATGCCGTTGTCCTCCCTGTTCGCAAACCGGGGTCTGTGGGTACTTCCCCTTAGGACTTTCGCCCTATTGCCCTCACAAGTTGTGTCTGCAAACTCTTTGAACGTATGGTTAACGTTCGTCTGATGTGGTTCCTGGAACACCATCACCTCCTCTCCCCTTCTCAATTTGGTTTCCGCAAGTGCCGCAGCACGACAGATGTCCTGGTGAACGTTGGAGGTCTATATTCGTATTGCTTTTGCTGCGAAGACGTCCGTTGTTGCCGTCCTTTTTGACCTGGAAAAGGCTTACGACACCACTTGGCGTTATCATATTCTATCTCAACTTCATTCTTTTGGCCTTCGTGTTCGTCTCCCTTTCTTTCTCTGCAGCTTCCTCTCTCGTCGTTCCTTTCGGGTGCGCCTTGGTGCCGCTCTCTCTGCCTCTTTTCAGCAATACGAAGGTGTGCCCCAGGGTAGTGTTCTGAGCACTACTCTTTTTCTGGTTGCCCTCAATGGTCTTCTTTCCTCTCTTCCTTCAGGTGTCTTCTCCGCTCTCTATGTCGATGATCTTATCCTTTGCTGTTAGGGTGATGATTCGCCTCTCCTTCAGCGCCGGCTTCAACTTGCAATTGATGCCGTGTCGTCTTGGGCCACCGATCATGGCTTCAAGTTCTCTACTTCTAAGACTTGTGCCATGACTTTTACGCGGAAACGGGTCGTTCTTCGTCCCTCTTTGTCACTTTATGGTCATCCCCTTGAGTACAAAGATTCCGCGAAGCTTTTGGGGTTATTCCTTGACACTCGTTTGTCTTGGTCTCCCCATATCTCTTACCTCCGTGTTGAGTGCTCAAAGGCCCTTACCCTCCTTCGGGTCTTGTCCCATACTTCTTGGGGGGCAGATAGGCGCACTCTCCTTGCTTTACATTCCTCTCTCGTCCTGTCTAAGCTCGATTGTGGTTGCCCTGCTTACTCGTCTGCTTCTCCTTCTACTCTTCACCGTCTTGATGCTTTGCACCATACTGGGTTGCGCCTCAGTTCTGGTGCCTTTCGTTCGACTCCCGTCCTTATCTTGTTCGTTGACACTGGCTTCCTGTCTCTCCAAGATCGCCGTGATCGCTAATGTCTTCACTATCTTGCGCGGTCCTTACAACATCCTTCCTCTCGCCTCTGTCGTGCTTTAACTTTTACCCCTCCTGCGGTTCCTGTTCCTCTTCCTCTTCACCACCTCCCTCTTTCTGTCCGGTTATCTCGCCTACAGGACTCTCTTTCCGTTCGTATTTCTAATGTTTCTCCTCGTGTTGTTCCTTCTTGGCCCCCGTGGAGAGTCCCTCTTCCGCGGTTTTGAACATCCTTGACCCGTATCACTAAAGCTTTTACCCCTCCTACGGTTCTAAAACACCTTTTCCTTGAGCACTTTTCTTCTCACTCCCGCTCCGTTTCTGTCTTCACCGATGGGTCTAAGTCTGCGGACGGTGTTGGCTACTCTGTTGTTTTTCCTGATCGCACTTATATGTGTCGCTTACCTCCGGAGACTAGCATCTTTACAGCGGAGCTTTATGCTATTCTCTATGCTCTTCGTCTCCTGCTTTCTCGTTGTCAGTCTTCCTTTGTAGTTGTTGTTGACTCTCGTAGTGCCCTCATGGCTCTCGGGTCCTTTAATCCGGTTCATCCAGTAGTTGTCGAGATCCAGCATTGGCTGTTTCTTGTTCACAGTAAATTTAAGTCGGTTGAGTTTTGTTGGGTTCCCAGCCATATTGGTGTGTCTTTAAATGAGCGTGCAGATGCTGCCGCCAAGGAAGCTGTCCGCTCTTGTCCCATCTCTCGTAAAGGTATTCCTTATTTCGACTTTTACCCGGTTATCCATTCCTCCGTCCTTACCCGTTGGCAGGCTTCTTGGTTGTCTGTTACTGGTAACAAACTACGTACTCTTAAATGTTGTTTCCTCATGGCCATCCTCCTTCCACCGTAACCGGCGGTGGGAAACAGCTCTGGCGAGGTTGCGTATTGGCCATACTCGCTTAACCCATGGTCACTTGATGGAGCGCCGCCCTGCTCCTTATTGTCCTAGTTGCATTGTCCCTCTTACGGTCGTGCATGTCCTTCTTGAATGTCCTGACTTCCAGGACGAGCGTGTGTCTTGCTTTAAGACCGCCCCTCCCGGTCACCTGTCCCTTAATAGAATTCTTGGTGACTCTGATACTTTTGATATTGTTCGCCTTATGCGTTTTTGTTCTCGTATTGGCATCCTTGGTGATATTTAGCGCCCTCTGATTATTTTGCGCATTTGATGGTGCTACATAGCCTTCCCGGTTTGGTGCCTTCTTTTCATAATTACTTACTTACTTATATTGTCATTCCCCCTTTCGTCACTGAACCCAATCTCGACGGACTGTCGGTTCTTAAGGTGGCGTTTGTGGGGCGTATACTCACGACGCACCCCTAGGAGGCCCCGGCAAGATCGGCGATAGCTTCTTGTTGGGTGTCCTGCCTCTAATTGTGGCTCCATGGTGGGTGTGGGAGCACATTCGTGAATGAATGTTTCTTTTTCGTAGCGATGATATATACTGTTTCTACTGTTTCTCCTTTACCTTCTCAGGCTCGTGGGGTGGGCGACCAAGCCCCCGAGTCGGTCCATGTTGGAAGATCGGGCTCTGTTGCCTCCACTGCTTTGGGTCCCGACCTTGCTCCTCCTTTGGCCTCTCTGACTCCTCCCCTCGGCTCCCCTCCCTCCTCTGTGGTTAGATCGAGCCCCAAGCCCCCAGTGGTGACTACCTCGTTCCCTGACGTGGCTCCATCTCTAGTTGTAACTACTGCGCCTTTTAACCCCTCTCTCTCTGGGGGTTCTCAACGCCGTCCTCGTCACGGCCGCCCTTGCTCGATTCCATCCCGTTCTGATACCTATCAAGCCTTGTTTGGTCCTGCTTCATGAGCCAAATATTTTGATCTCCTCCCTCTTGATTCTGCACCTCCTGATGATTTCTCCCTCCATCGACATCTCATTGATTCCGTTGATGCCTCTGTTACCTTTAACCCCACTCGTCTTGGTACACGTGTTGTTGCAGCTCCTTCTCAGGATGCAGCTTCCCGCTTGGCTGCCTTATCCTGCCTTGGCGAGACCCCTGTTCAGGTCTCAAAGAACACTCAGTTTAACGCCAGTCTTGGCACTATTCTCCTCCCGCCCCATGTTGCGACCGGTGTTCGGTATCTGCGAGACTGCCACGACGATATTCGACACATCCTTGATGCCCAGGACCATTCTATTCGGTGGACACGTTTACTCGTCCCCCTCGTGGTATTCGCCGTCAATTTCTTCGGGTTGTGAAGATTACCTTTGATGGTCGGACCCTTCCACCCTCTGTCATTCTTGCTGGTGCCAGGTGCTCTATCCAGGAGTACATTCCTTCTCCTAGGCTCTAACAAGTGCTGGAGGTTTTGGCATGGTGCCCTCCGCTGCTCTGGGACTGTCTCTCTCTGTCCTTTGTGTGGTGGCGAAGGTCACTCTAAGTCGGAGTGCACTTCTCCCCGGGCTCATTGCCTCAACTGCGGTGAGGCCCATCCTACCTTCTCCCGTGCGTGTGTCCATTATAAGCTTGAGGCAGCCGTCCTCAACTTGAAGCAGCGGGAGCGTTTATCTTTTCCTGAGGCGAGACGCCAGGTTCACCGGCTCCCGCCTTATGCTAATATCTCTTATGCTCGCGTGTTGCGCTCTTCCTCTCCTCGTCCTTCCCGCCTTCCTCAGACTCACAACCGTTTCCGGGCCTTGGACCCTGATACGCCCACTACCCCCTCCTCTGTTCCTTTGGGTTCCGTCCCGAAGGATCCACCTCCTGGTCCTCTGTCTGGGGTTCCCCTTCTTTCTACCCGGTCTGTCGTGTCTCCTGTGTCTTCTTCCTCGTCTTCCTCCGTTCCTCCTTCCCATCCTTCCCCTCCGTATCTTGACTCTCCCCGCCGCCTGTCGGTGCGGGCTGATGTCCATCGCTCTCCGAACGGCCGTCATGTGTGCTCTCGTTCAGCTTCTCCTGTTGAGACGCTAGAATCTGTTGCCCAGTACGTGGTTGCTGGGACACCTGTCTCTTTAAGTCAGAAGCGTAAGCCTGGCTCCTCTCCTTCCTCCTCCCCGGCGGGTAAGAAGGTTTCGCTTTCTTCCTTGGCCCCTACTTCTGCCTCTCTCGCTCCTTCCCCTCCCATTTCGGTGGTTGCGCCCCCTGTTCCTGCTACGGAGGTTTCTTTAGCCCCCGCTTCCCTCTCGGTTGCTGCCCTTGCTGAGGTACGCTCCCCTCTTTCTACCCCCCCCCCTCTTCCTGCTGCTGTCCTTGACTGCTCCTCTCCGTTGTCTCCTCCTCTTCCTCCTCCTCCTCCTCCTCCGGACCCTGCCCGCCCACCTCTGCTCTGTTCTCCCGTTTCCTTCCCTCCGTCTTTGCTCAGTTTACCTATGCCCCCTAACCCTGACTTTGCTGACCCTGATATTCTTTAACGTGCTCTGTTGCTCTTTCGCCTTTGTTTCTTCCTTGTTCTCTGTTTTTGTCCTTTCTCTTCTCGTCGTTGTCCATTCTTCAATGGAACGTTCGAGGTTATTACGCCAATTTCCTCGAACTCCAACTTCTGATTTCGCGGTTTTCGCCCCTTTGTGTCTGTCTCCAGGAGCCGATGCTTGGTGCTCGTCCTGGTCGTTTTCGTGGCTATTCCTTTCTCTCCCCCCCCCCCAGCTGTTGCTGGGGCTTGTAATTCTTCTGCTCTTTTGATTCGTGCTGATGTTCCCTTTGTTCCTTTACTTTTTCCTTCGCCTCTCCATTGTTCTGCTGCTCGTATCTTTGTGGGGAAATGGTACACAGTTTGTTCCATTTATCTCCCCCCGAGTGTCCCGCTTTCTCTTCCTGATTTGAAACACCTCCTAGACTCCTTGCCGGAGCCTGTGCTCCTGCTGGGTGACTTCAATTGTCGTCATTCTCTTTGGGGTGACGTTCTGACGAATACCCAGGGTCGCCTTCTTGAACCGTTTCTCCTCTCTTCTTCCCTGTCTCTTCTGAATTCTGGTGAGCCCACTCATTTGGACTCTCGAACTCGCACCCTTTCTTGTCTTGAACTTTCTCTCTGCTCTTCTTCTCTTTACTTAGATTTCACGTGGCAGGTTCTTGATGACCTCCATGGAAGTGATCATTTCCCCATCCTTGTTTCCTTTTTCTCTTTTCGCCCTTCCCTCTCTTTCCCTAGGTGGCAGTTTGCTAAGGCGGACTAGACCCTATTTACCCTCAGTGCTACTCTCTCTGACCTCTCCCTTCTGCCTCTCTCTCGCGTTCTCCTCCTTTTTCATGACACTATCTTCAACGCTGCCCTCCGCTCTATTCCTCGCTCTTCCTCTCGGGGTCCACGGAAGTGCGTTCCCTGGTGGAATGCGGACTGTGCTCGGGCTGTCCGCTGTAAGCGTGCAGCCTGGAAGAGGCACCGCCGTAGGCAGACGACTGATTCTTTTCTTTTCTTTCGGAAAGCGAGTGCGGTGGCCCGTAGGGCCATCCTTACGGCTAAACGTGAATGTTGGGCATCTTATGTCTCATCACTTACGTCCGAAACTCCTCTGGCCCAGATCTGGAAGCGCATCCGCAAGATTGCGGGTAAGTTCGTTCCCGATGTTTCACCGGTCCTTCACCTCCATGATACTCTTGTGGCGGACCCGTTGCAGGTCGCTTCCGTACTGGGTTCCCACTTTTCTTCTGTTAGCTCTGGTCTTCATCTTCCCCAATCTTTTCTTCTTCGTAAACCTGTCCTTGAGTCTCGTCCTTTAGATTTCTGCACTCGTCTTCAGCTTCCCTATAATGAACCCTTCTCTCTCTCTGAACTTCGTTCTGCCCTGGCCCTCTGCGGTTCTACGGCGGCAGGCTCCGATGGTATTCATTATGAGATGTTTCGCCATCTCCCTCCGTGCACGTCTCAGTATTTACTGACTCTGTATAATCGGATCTGGGAGTCGTCGTCAGTCCCTGAGGACTGGCTCGATGCCGTTGTCCTCCCTGTTCGCAAACCGGGGTCTCTGGGTACTTCCCCTAAGGACTTTCGCCCTATTGCTCTCACAAGTTGTGTCTGCAAACTCTTTGAACGTATGGTTAACGTTCGTCTGATGTGGTTCCTGGAACACCATCACCTCCTCTCCCCTTCTCAATTTGGTTTCCACAAGTGCCGCAGCACGACAGATGTCCTGGTGAACTTGGAGGTCTATATTCGTATTGCTTTTGCTGCGAAGACCTCCGTTGTTGCCGTCCTTTTTGACCTGGAAAAGGCTTACGACACCACTTGGCGATATCATATTCTATCTCAACTTCATTCTTTTGGCCTTCGTGGTCATCTCCCTCTCTTTCTCCGCAGCTTCCTCTCCCGTCGTTCCTTTCGGGTGCGCCTTGGTACCGCTCTCTCTGCCTCTTTTCAGCAATACGAAGGTGTGCCCCAGGGTAGCGTTTTGAGCACTACTCTTTTTCTAGTTGCCCTCAATGGTCTTCTTTCCTCTCTTCCTTCAGGTGTCTTCTCCGCTCTCTATGTCGATGATCTTACCCTATGCTGTCAGGGTGATGATTCGCCTCTCCTTCAACGCCGGCTTCAACTTGCAATTGATGCCGTGTCGTCTTGGGCCACCGATCATGGCTTCAAGTTCTCTACTTCTAAGACTTGTGCCATGACTTTTACGCGGAAACGGGTCGTTCTTCGTCCCTCTTTGTCACTTTATGGTCATCCCCTTGAATACAAAGATTCCGCGAAGCTTTTGAGGTTATTCCTTGACACTCGTTTGTCTTGGTCTCCCCATATCTCTTACCTCCGTGTTGAGTGCTCTAAGGCCCTTACCCTCCTTCGGGTCTTGTCCCATACTTCTTGGGGGGCAGATAGGCGCACTCTCCTTGCTTTACATTCCTCTCTCGTCCTGTCTAAGCTCGATTATGGGTGCCCTGCTTACTCGTCTGCATCTCCTTCTACTCTTCGCCGTCTTGATGCTTTGCACTATACTGGGTTGCGCCTCAGTTCTGGTGCCTTTCGTTCGACTCCCGTCCTTAGCTTGTATGTTGACACTGGCTCCCTGTCTCTCCAGGACCGCCGTGATCGCTACTGTCTTCGCTATCTTGCGCGGTCCTTACAACATCCTTCCTCTCGCCTCTGTCGTGCTTTAACTTTTACCCTCCTGCGGTTCCTGTTCCTCTTCACCACCTCCCTCTTTCTGTCCGGTTATCTCGCCTCCAGGATTCTCTTTCCGTTCATATTTCTAATGTTTCTCCTCGTGTTGTTCCTTCTTTGCCCCCATGGAGAGTCCCGCTTCCGCGGTTTTGTACTTCCTTGACCCGTATCACTAAAGCTTTTACCCCTCCTACGGTTCTAAAACGCCTTTTCCTTGAGCACTTTTCTTCTCACTCCCGCTCCGTTTCTGTCTCCACCGATGGGTCTAAGTCGGCGGACGGTGTTGGCTACTCTGTTGTTTTTCCTGATCGCACTTATATGTGTCGCTTACCTCCGGAGACTAGCATCTTTACAGCGGAACTTTATGCTATTCTCTATGCTCTTCGTCTCCTGCTTTCTCGTTGTCAGTCTTCCTTTGTAGTTGTTGTTGACTCTCGTAGTGCCCTCATGGCTCTCGGGTCCTTTAATCCGGTTCATCCAGTAGTTGTCGAGATCCAGCATTGGCTGTTTCTTGTTCACAGTAAATTTAAGTCGGTTGAGTTTTGTTGGATTCCCAGCCATATTGGTGTGTCTTTAAATGAGCGTGCGGATGCTGCCGCCAAGGAAGCTGTCCGCTCTTGTCCCATCTCTCGTAAAGGCATTCCGTATTCCGACTTTTACCCGGTTATCCATTCCTCCGTCCTTACCCGTTGACAGGCTTCTTGGTTGTCTGTTACTGGTAACAAGCTACGTACTCTTAAATGTTGTGTTTCCTCGTGGCCGTCCTCCTTCCACCGTAACCGGCGGTGGGAAACAGCTCTGGCGAGGTTGCGTATTGGTCATACTCGCTTAACCCATGGTCACTTGATGGAGCGCCGCCCTGCTCCTTATTGTCCTAGTTGCATTGTCCCTCTTACGGTCGTGCATGTCCTTCTTGAATGTCCTGACTTCCAGGACTTGCTTTCCGACCGCCCCTCCCGGTCACCTGTCCCTCAATAGAATTCTTGGTGACTCGGATACTTTTGATATTGTTCGCCTTATGCGTTTTTGTTCTCGTATTGGCATCCTTGGTGATATTTAGCGCCCTCTGATTATTTTGCGCATTTGATGGTGCTACATAGCCTTCCCGGTTTGGTGCCTTCTTTTGATAATTACTTACTTACTTAATCTAAGAAAATTTTAAGGAGGTAAATACTTGCAAAATTTATAGACAAAAAAATGATAACAGATTACATGGAATGAAAAAAAAAAAGATGAGAGAAAATTATAGGTACAGTATATTAAAGCACATAGGTAGCTATGATTGATTGCAATGACAGCTTAAAATGGTAGTTGACAACAAATTGGTAGGCACAATACAGCAGAAACAATATAAGATTGATTGCAATGACAGCTTGAATGGTAGTTGACAAAAATTGGTAGTCACAATACAGCATATGGCTAGCACATAAAAGAAGACAGCAATGAACACAATGATAAGGTTGTTTGATATTACATAAAAATTAGGAGATTGGGTACCACTAGGTACAGAGCAAATTTAAAGCTCAGTGTAGGAAACTAAATAGATGAAGTTAGGTACTTCTTGGTTTTGCTTTTAAATAAGGCAAAAGTTTTACAGTTTTTCAATTCACTAGGGAGTGAGTTCCATAGACTAGGTCCCTTAATTTGCATAGAGTGTTTACACAGATTAAGTTTGACCCTGGGGATATCAAAGAGATATTTATTTCTGGTGTGGTGATAATGGGTCCTATTACCGATTACTGTCACTGTCCCAGCACCACCACCAGGTTGTCCCAGCACCACCACCAGGTTGTCCCAGCACCACCACCAGGTTGTCCCAGCACCACCACCAGGTTGTCCCAGCACCACCACCAGGTTGTCCCAGCACCACCACCAGGTTGTCCCAGCACCACCACCAGGTTGTCCCAGCACCACCACCAGGTTGTCCCAGCACCACCACCAGGTTGTCCCAGCACCACCACCAGGTTGTCCCAGCACCACCACCAGGTTGTCCCAGCACCACCACCAGGTTGTCCCAGCACCACCACCAGGTTGTCCCAGCACCACCACCAGGTTGTCCCAGCACCACCACCAGGTTGTCCCAGCACCACCACCAGGTTGTCCCAGCACCACCACCAGGTTGTCCCAGCACCACCACCAGGTTGTCCCAGCACCACCACCAGGTTGTCCCAGCACCACCACCAGGTTGTCCTAGCACCACCACCAGGTTGTCCCAGCACCACCACCAGGTTGTCCCAGCACCACCACCAGGTTGTCTCAGCACCACCAGGTTGTCCCAGCACCACCAGGTTGTCCCAGCACCACCAGGTTGTCCCAGCACCACCTCCAGGTTGTCTCAGCACCACCAGGTTGTCTCAGCACCACCAGGTTGTCCCCGTACCACCAGGTTGTCCCAGTACCACCAGGTTGTCCCCGTACCACCACCAGGTTGTCCCAGCACCACCACCAGGTTGTCCCAGCACCACCACCAGGTTGTCCCAGCACCACCACCAGGTTGTCCCAGCACCACCACCAGGTTGTCCCAGCACCACCACCAGGTTGTCCCAGCACCACCACCAGGTTGTCCCAGCACCACCACCAGGTTGTCCCAGCACCACCACCAGGTTGTCCCAGCACCACCACCAGGTTGTCCCAGCACCACCACCAGGTTGTCCCAGCACCACCACCAGGTTGTCTCAGCACCACCAGGTTGTCCCAGCACCACCAGGTTGTCCCAGCACCACCAGGTTGTCCTAGCATCACCAGGTTGTCCCAGCACCACCAGGTTGTCCCAGCACCACCAGGTTGTCCCAGCACCACCAGGTAGTCCGAGCACCACAAGCAGGTTGTCCCAGCACCACCACCAGGTTGTCCCAGCACCACCTGGTTGTCCCAGCACAACCAGGTTGTCCCAGCACCACCGCCAGGTTGTCCCAGCACCACCGCCAGGTTGTCCCAGCACCACCAGGTTGTCCCAGCACCACCACCAGGTTGTCCCAGCACCACCACCAGGTTGTCCCAGCACCACCACCAGGTTGTCCCAGCACCACCAGGTTGTCCCAGCACCACCAGGTCCCAGCACCACCACCAGGTTGTCTCAGCACCACCAGGTTGTCCCAGCACCACCAGGTTGTCCCAGCACCACCAGGTTGTCCCAGCACCACCAGGTTGTCCCAGCACCACCACCAGGTCTTCCCAGCACCACCAGGTTGTCCCAGCACCAGCAGGTTGTCCCAGCACCACCAGGTTGTCCCAGCACCGGCAGGTTGTCTCAGCACCACCAGGTTGTCCCAGCACCACCAGGTTGTCCCAGCACCACCAGGTTGTCCCAGCACCACCAGGTTGTCCCAGCACCACCAGGTTGTCCCTGCACCACCAGGTTGTCTCAGCTCCACAAGGTTGTCCCAGCACCACCGCCAGGTTGTCCCAGCACCACCAGGTTGTCCCAGCACCGCCAGGTTGTCCCAGCACCACCACCAGGTTGTCCCAGCACCACCACCAGGTTGTCCCAGCAAAACCATGTTGTCCCAGCACCACCAGGTTGTCCCAGCACCACCACCAGGTTGTCCCAGCACCACCAGGTTGTCCCAGCACCACCTCCAGGTTGTCTCAGCACCGGCAGGTTGTCCCAGCACCACCAGGTTGTCCCAGCACCACCACCAAGTTGTCTCAGCACCACCACCAAGTTGTCTCAGCACCACCACCAAGTTGTCTCAGCACCACCACCAAGTTGTCCCAGCACCACCAGGTTGTCTCAGCACCACCAGGTTGTCCCAGCACCACCAGGTTGTCCCAGCACCACCAGGTTGTCCCAGCACCGTGGGTCACACCTGAGCCCACACACATGTTGCACATCTGAATCTTCTCAATATTTCCACATCACCAGGTCCTCTAATGTGTATTCTGGCCGCCGCTGGCCGGAGTCCGGGGGTGTAAAGTATTGTGGTGAAATAGTGTGTATGTGCCAGGGTGGAGCTGCCTGGTGTACACCAGTCATGGGTGGAGCTGCCTGGTGTACGCCAGTCATGGGTGGAGCTGCCTGGTGTACGCCAGTCATGGGTGGAGCTGCCTGGTGTACACCACCCATGGGTGGAGCAGCCTGGTGTACACCACCCATGGGTGGAGCAGCCTGGTGTACACCACCCATGGGTGGAGCAGCCTGGTGTACACCAGTCATGGGTGGAGCTGCCTGGTGTACGCCAGTCATGGGTGGAGCTGCCTGGTGTACACCAGTCATGGGTGGAGCTGCCTGGTGTACGCCACCCATGGGTGGAGCTGCCTGGTGTACGCCAGTCATGGGTGGAGCTGCCTGGTGTACACCAGTCATGGGTGGAGCTGCCTGGTGTACACCACCCATGGGTGGAGCTGCCTGGTGTACACCAGTCATGGGTGGAGCAGCCTGGTGTACACCAGTCATGGGTGGAGCTGCCTGGTGTACACCACCCATGGGTGGAGCAGCCTGGTGTACGCCACCCATGGGTGGAGCAGCCTGGTGTACACCAGTCATGGGTGGAGCTGCCTGGTGTACGCCAGTCATGGGTGGAGCTGCCTGGTGTACACCACCCATGGGTGGAGCTGCCTGGTGTACACCAGTCATGGGTGGAGCTGCCTGGTGTACGCCACCCATGGGTGGAGCTGCCTGGTGTACGCCAGTCATGGGTGGAGCTGCCTGGTGTACACCAGTCATGGGTGGAGCTGCCTGGTGTACACCAGTCATGGGTGGAGCAGCCAGGTGTACACCAGTCATGGGTGGAGCTGCCTGGTGTACACCACCCATGGGTGGAGCAGCCTGGTGTACACCAGTCATGGGTGGAGCAGCCTGGTGTACACCACCCATGGGTGGAGCTGCCTGGTGTACACCACCCATGGGTGGAGCAGCCTGGTGTACACCAGTCATGGGTGGAGCTGCCTGGTGTACACCACCCATGGGTGGAGCTGCCTGGTGTACACCAGTCATGGG
The DNA here is from genome assembly GCF_040958095.1 of Procambarus clarkii. Lineage (NCBI taxonomy): Eukaryota > Metazoa > Arthropoda > Malacostraca > Decapoda > Cambaridae > Procambarus > Procambarus clarkii. The sequence goes on along the minus strand of NC_091180.1, from coordinate 6,899,325 downwards.
TGGAGCAGCCTGGTGTACACCAGTCATGGGTGGAGCTGCCTGGTGTACACCAGTCATGGGTGGAGCTGCCTGGTGTACACCATTCATGGGTGGAGCATGCCTGGTGTACACCAGTCATGGGTGGAGCTGCCTGGTGTACACCAGTCATGGGTGGAGCTGCCTGGTGTACACCACCCATGGGTGGAGCAGCCTGGTGTACACCAGTCATGGGTGGAGCAGCCTGGTGTACACCACCCATGGGTGGAGCTGCCTGGTGTACACCACCCATGGGTGGAGCAGCCTGGTGTACACCAGTCATGGGTGGAGCTGCCTGGTGTACACCACCCATGGGTGGAGCTGCCTGGCGTACACCACCCATGGGTGGAGCTGCCTGGTGTACACCACCCATGGGTGGAGCAGCCTGGTGTACACCAGTCATGGGTGGAGCTGCCTGGTGTACACCACCCATGGGTGGAGCTGCCTGGTGTACACCACCCATGGGTGGAGCAGCCTGGTGTACACCAGTCATGGGTGGAGCTGCCTGGTGTACACCACCCATGGGTGGAGCTGCCTGGTGTACACCACCCATGGGTGGAGCAGCCTGGTGTACACCAGTCATGGGTGGAGCTGCCTAGGTGTACACCACCCATGGGTGGAGCTGCCTGGTGTACACCACCCATGGGTGGAGCTGCCTGGTGTACACCACCCATGGGTGGAGCAGCCTGGTGTACACCAGTCATGGGTGGAGCTGCCTGGTGTACACCACCCATGGGTGGAGCAGCCTCGTGTACACCAGTCATGGGTGGAGCTGCCTGGTGTACACCAGTCATGGGTGGAGCAGCCTCGTGTACACCAGTCATGGGTGGAGCTGCCTGGTGTACACCACCCATGGGTGGAGCTGCCTGGTGTACACCACCCATGGGTGGAGCAGCCTCGTGTACACCAGTCATGGCTCACCCATCATGTACACACCATACTCACCCTTCATGTACACACCATACTCACCCATCATGTACACACCATACTCACCCTTCATGTACACACCATACTCACCCATCATGTACACACCATACTCACCCATTATGTACACACCATACTCACCCATTATGTACACACCATGCTCACCCATCATGTACACACCATACTCACCCATCATGTACACACCATACTCACCCATCATGTACACACCATACTCACCCATCATGTACACACCATACTCACCCATCATGTACACACCATACTCACCCTTCATGTACACACCATACTCACCCTTCACGTACACACCATACTCACCCTTCATGTACACACCATACTCACCCTTCATGTACACACCATACTCACCCTTCATGTACACACCATACTCACCCATCATGTACACACCATACTCACCCTTCATGTACACACCATACTCACCCATCATGTACACACCATACTCACCCATCATGTACACACCATACTCACCCATCATGTACACACCATACTCACCCATCATGTACACACCATACTCACCCTTCACGTACACACCATACTCACCCTTCATGTACACACCATACTCACCCTTCATGTACACACCATACTCTCCCATCATGTACACACCATACTCACCCTTCATGTACACACCATACTCACCCATCATGTACACACCATACTCACCCTTCACGTACACACCATGCTCACCCTTCATGTACACACCATACTCACCCTTCATGTACACACCATACTCACCCTTCATGTACACACCATACTCACCCTTCACGTACACACCATACTCACCCTTCACGTACACACCATACTCACCCTTCACGTACACACCATACTCACCCTTCATGTACACACTGACGTACACACATTTAGAGTGTCCGCTGCCCCTTGTGTCGTCCAGTATAGTTTGGTTAATCTCATCTTTTAAAGGCCCAACCAAATCCTTAGCTTTGGTTATACATCTTACAGAGACATAGAACGACTTAGAATCTTTCTCTGTGTTTTGGGCACGTTTTCTTTCGTAGTTCCTTTTGGCTGATCTGATTTCCTGAGTGGCTGAGTTTAGGGCACTTTGTGTATCTCATAATAGGATGACGTCCGTCGTGGATGTCGACGTTCTCAAGGGTTCCTCTCAGTTATCAGTGCTTGTGTTACCGCCTGAGTCAGCCATCCAGTTCCCCCTCGCTTCCTCCGCCTCTTTGACACATGTGTTGGAGCGAGTTCCGTGAAAGAGTTCTTGAAGTTTTAGCACTATGCTTCCATGTCATGTTCACCTATTCACCTAACCTGTCCTAACTTGCCCTAACCTGTCCTAACTTGCCCTAACCTGTCCTAACTTGCCCTAACCTGTGCTAACTTGCCCTAACATGTCCTAACTTGTGCTAACCTGTCCTTACTTGCCCTAACTTGCCCTAACATGTCCTAACTTGCCCTAACCTGTCCTAACTTGCCCTAACATGTCCTAACTTGCCCTAACCTGTCCTAACTTGCCCTAACATGTCCTAACTTGCCCTAACATGTCCTAACTTGCCCTAACCTGTCCTAACTTGCCCTAACCTGTCCTAACTTGCCCTAACCTGTCCTAACTTGCCCTAACCTGTCCTAACTTGCCTTTTCCTGTCCTAACTTGCCCTAACCTGTCCTAATTTGCCTTAACCTGTCCTAATTTGCTTTAACCTGTCCTAACTTGCCCTAATCTGTCCTAACTTATCCTAACCCATCCTAATTTACCCTAATCTGTCCTAACGTACCCTAACCTGTCCTATCTTACCCTAACCTTCCCTAACTTACCCTAACCTGTCCTAACTTACCCTAACCTGTCCTAACTTACCCTAACCTGTCCTAACTTATCCAAACCTGTTCTAACTTACCCTAATATGCCCTAACTTACCCTAACTTACCCTAACCTGTCCTAACTTAGCCTAACCTGTCCTAACTTGCCCTAATCTGTTCTAACTTATCCTAACCTGTTGTAACTTACCCTAACTTGTCCTAACTTACCCTAACCTGTCCTACCTTATCCTAACCTGTCCTAACTTACCCTAACCTGTCCTAACTTACCCTAACCTGTCCTAACTTATCCTAACCTGTCCTAACTTACCCTAACCTGTCCTAACTTACCCTAACCGGTCCTAACTTACCCTAACCTGTCCTAACTTACCCTAACCTTGGGAGCCGGTCAGCCGAGCAGACAGCACGCTAAATTTGTGATCCTGTGGTCCTGGGTTCGATCCCGGGCGCCGGCGAGAAACAATGGGCAGAGTTTCTTTCACCCTATGCCCCTGTTACCTAGCAGTAAAATAGGTACCCGAGTGTTAGCCAGCTGTCACGGGCTGCTTCCTGGGGGTGGAGGCCTGGTTGATGACCGGGCCGCGGGGACACTAAAAGCCCCGAAATCATCTCAAGATAACCTGCCCTAACTTACCCTAACCTATTCTAACCTGTCCTAACTTACCCTAACCTATTCTAACCTGTCCTAACTTACCCTAACCTGTCCTAACTTCCCCTAACTTGTCCTAACTTACCCCTAACCTGTCCTAACTTAGCCTAACCTGTCCTAACTTGCCCTAATCTTTTCTAACTTATCCTAACCTGTCGTAACTTACCCTAACCTGTCCTAACTTATCCTAACCTGTCCTGGGCGGCTTCCTGGGGGTGGAGGCCTGGTCGAGGACCGGGCCGCGGTGACACTAAAAGCCCCGAAATCATCTCAAGATAACCTCAAGATAACCTGCCCTAACTTACCCTAACCTGTTCTAACCTGTCCTAACTTTCCCTAACCTGTCCTAACTTACCCTAACCTGTCCTAACTTCCCCTAACCTGTCCTAACTTCCCCTAACTTGTCCTAACTTACCCTAACCTGTCCTAACTTACCCTAACCTGTCCTAACTTCCCCTAACTTGTCCTAACTTACCCTAACCTGTCCTAACTTACCCTAACCTGCCCTATTTTACCCTAACCTGTTCTAATTTATCTTAACCTGTCCTAAATTACCCTAACCTGTCCTAACTTATCCTAACCTGTCCTAACTTACTCTAACCTATCCCTAACTTACCCTAACCTAACATGAAGCCCTCAAATACGCTTACATAGCGTGTGTGTACTTTGAATCAGGATGAAGATATCTTCAACAAGCTGATTGACGAGAGAGGAGGGAAGGCGGCAGGAGCAGGGGAGAGAGTTAGGCGTCACTGGCGGGGGATGGCTCCCCATGCATGAGGGGCGACACTGGCGGGGGATGGCTCCCCATGCATGAGGGGCGTCACTGGCGGGGGATGGCTCCCCATGCATGAGAGGCGACACTGGCGGGGGATGGCTCCCCATGCATGAGGGGCGTCACTGGCGGGGGATGGCTCCCCATGCATGAGGGGCGTCACTGGCGGGGGATGGCTCCCCATGCATGAGGGGCGTCACTGGCGGGGGATGGCTCCCCATGCATGAGGGGCGTCACTGGCGGGGGATGGCTCCCCATGCATGAGGGGCGTCACTGGCGGGGGATGGCTCCCCATGCATGAGGGGCGTCACTGGCGGGGGATGGCTCCCCATGCATGAGGGGCGTCACTGGCGGGGGATGGCTCCCCATGCATGAGGGGCGTCACTGGCGGGGGATGGCTCCCCATGCATGAGAGGCGACACTGGCGGGGGATGGCTCCCCATGCATGAGAGGCGACACTGGCGGGGGATGGCTCCCCATGCATGAGGGGCGTCACTGGCGGGGGATGGCTCCCCATGCATGAGGGGCGACACTGGCGGGGGATGGCTCCCCATGCATGAGAGGCGACACTGGCGGGGGATGGCTCCCCATGCATGAGAGGCGACACTGGCGGGGGATGGCTCCCCATGCATGAGGGGCGTCACTGGCGGGGGATGGCTCCCCATGCATGAGGGGCGACACTGGCGGGGGATGGCTCCCCATGCATGAGGGGTGTCACTGGCGGGGGATGGCTCCCCATGCATGAGAGGCGACACTGGCGGGGGATGGCTCCCCATGCATGAGGGGCGACACTGGCGGGGGATGGCTCCCCATGCATGAGGGGCGACACTGGCGGGGGATGGCTCCCCATGCATGAGTGGCGACACTGGCGGGGGATGGCTGCCCATGCATGAGGGGCGACACTGGCGGGGGATGGCTGCCCATGCATGAGGGGCGACACTGGCGGGGGATGGCTCCCCATGCATGAGAGGCGACACTGGCGGGGGATGGCTGCCCATGCATGAGGGGCGACACTGGCGGGGGATGGCTGCCCATGCATGAGGGGCGACACTGGCGGGGGATGGCTCCCCATGCATGAGAGGCGACACTGGCGGGGGATGGCTGCCCATGCATGAGAGGCGTCACTGGCGGGGGATGGCTCCCCATGCATGAGAGGCGACACTGGCGGGGGATGGCTCCCCATGCATGAGAGGCGACGAGGACGACCCGTGTTGTGTGTACCAAGTGTATGAGGTCCGCATGGCTAAACAGTACAGTACACCTCCCTCTGACCACCACCACCCGCGCTCCTACACTCCCACACTACAACCATATTATACAACCTCGTCCACAACTCTCCGCTATCACAACCCTCCCTAATATGTGCGTCCATATGTGGCTGCTGCTGTCTGGTCGCCCCGTCGGGGTACAGGACGCGGGGTTACTCTGCAACAATTGAGAATCTTATTCAGAACTTGGCAATTGGTCAGGGGGTAGGGCGCATGCGCAACAGCCAGTCTTGCTGATGAAACTGCTGGGACAGCTCTACCTGTTAGTACTTCGGGGATGACGTTAAACTGTGCAACTGTTGATTAATGCTGAACCTCTTGTGTGTGTGTCTCTGTGACCGTCTCCAGTGCCCTCACAGGATGGGTGTGGGGTCCACTGCCATTCACAGGATGGGTATGGGGTCCACCACCACTCACAGGATGGGTATGGGGTCCACCACCACTCACAGGATGGGTATGGGGTTCACTACCACTCACAGGATGGGTATGGGGTTCACTACCACTCACAGGATGGGTATGGGGTCCACTACCACTCACACGATGGGTATGGGGTCCACTACCACTCACAGGATGAGTATGGGGTCCACCACCACTCACAGGATGAGTATGGGGTCCACCACCACTCACAGGATGGGTATGGGGTTCACCACTACTCACAGGATGGGTATTGGGTCCACCACCACTCACAGGATGAGTATGGGGTCCACCACCACTCACAGGATGAGTATGGGGTCCACTACCACTCACAGGATGAGTATATGGCCTCCATAATAAATGAACTAAACACACGGCAGCGAAGGTATTCCAAGTAAGTGCTGAATAACAAAAATTATTATATAACTGGCTGTACCCGGCCACGCGTTGCTGTGGCTCAGCAATGCATGTGTGTTGCTGAGCCACAGCAACCTTCCCCCTACTCCCAGTCCTCCCCACCATTTCCCCCTCCGACGTCCCCTCGTCCTCCCAACCATTCCCCACTCCACCGTCCCCCTCGTCCCCCCCCCCACCATCTCCCACTACTCTGCCCCCCTCGTCCACCCTACAATTCCCCCCCCTCCCCGTCCCCTCATCGTACCCACCATCTCCCACTTCCCTGTCCCCTCGTCCCCACCATTCCCCACTCCCTCGTTCGATACATTCCCAAATGATCTTATGTTCCCATCAGAAAATTGGATTCATCAAATGATCTGATGTTCCCATCACTGAAACATAAGAAAAACAGTTAAAAAAATAAAAAAATAAACTATACTCAGGAAATGAACGTTACGGTAAACAACACAGCTCAATTCCAATGCAATGTCACACAAAATAATTAAATCAAAATGAAAATAAATAAAAATTTATGAAAATTAATTTTGTCAAAGCAATCGGAAACATTGAAATGGAATCGTAACATATTTAGGATAGCGTGAGTTGTTCTTACATGCAACAGATGGCGTTGTTTCTTAAAAAAAAAGAATGTTTTTACCTGTCACAGGTGTGACATCTATACTTATTTTTACGAAATGAACGGTATGGTAAACAACACAGCTCAATTCTAATGCAATGCCACACAAAATAATTAAATTGAAATGAAAATAAATCGTAATCTATGAAAATTCAATTTATCAATGCAATCAAAAACATTGAAATGGAATCGTAACATATTTAGTATAGTGTGTGTGTTGCTATTACGTGCAACAGATGGCGCTTTTAAAAAAAAATTACGTGTCACAGGTGTGGCATCTATGTAATAGGTATATAAAGTATATAAAAACATACGTGTATGAAACATTGTGTCAAAATTTCAAAGCAATTGAAGAACTTTTGGAGATTACAGCGAGTGTTGCATACCTTGCATACTAGGCCTGGTCGAGGACCGGGCCGCGGGGACACTAAGCCCCGAAAATCATCTCAAGATAACCTCAAGAGAAGAAGAAGTAGCCAGAATGCAGTACTCGGCCTACTATGCAAGGTTCGATTTGCTTAATAAGCCAAGTTTTCCTGAATTTATATATTTTTCAATTTTTTTTCTTATGGAGTGATAAAGTCCATTAATTAACTCATACTCATTAACTGAAATTAACTCATACACATTTCATTGTGTATGAGTTATTTTTTTTAAATTTGAGTTAAAACTAACGTAGATATATAACCGAACCTAACCAACCGTACCTAACCTAACCTAACCTATCCTAACCGAACCTAACCAACCCCACCTAACCTAACCTATCCTAACCTAACCTAACCAACTAAGTCAATAATTTATGTTCTTAATTTAATATAATAATAATTATTCAAAAAAATTAATTGGGAACAATTTATTGAAAATGAAGAAAATAATTCGGCCTATTAGGCAAATCGGGCCTTGCATAGTAGGCCGAGAAGTGCGTTCTAGCTACTAGGTACGACATATGTTTATATATATGTCGTACCTAGTAGCCAGAACGCACTTTTTGGCCTACTATTCATGACCCGATTTGCCTAATAAGCCAAGTTTTCCTGAATTAATATATTTTCTCTAATTTTTTTCTTATGAAATGATAAATCTACCCTTATCATTATGTATGAGGTCAATTTTTCTTTATTGGAGTTAAAATTAACGTAGATATATGACCGAACCTAACCAACCCTACCTAACCTAACCTATCTTTATAGGTTAGGTTAGGTTAGGTAGCCGAAAAAGTTAGGTTAAGTTAGGTTAGGTAGGTTAGGTAGTCGAAAAACAATTCATGAAAACTTGGCTTATTAGGCAAATCGGGCTTTTCATAGTAGACTGAGAAGTGCGTTCTGGCTACTAGGTACGACATATATATATATAATATATATATATATATGACAATGTCAGACCACGGAGGAAAAATGAAACAGGAAATTTCCTTAAGTACTTTCGTATATTAAATACATCTTCAGAAGGTGAAGGTGTAAGACCTTCTGAAGATGTATTTAATATACGAAAGTACTTAAGGAAATTTCCTGTTTCATTTTTCCTCCGTGGTCTGACATTGTCATATATATATATATATTATATATATATATGTCGTACCTAGTAGCCAGAACGCACTTCTCAGTCTACTATGAAAAGCCCGATTTGCCTAATAAGCCAAGTTTTCTTCAATTGATTGTTTTTCGTCTACCTAACCTACCTAACCTAACTTAACCTAACTTTTTCGGCTACCTAACCTAACCTAACCTATAGAGATAGGTTAGGTTAGGTAGGGTTGGTTAGGTTCGGTCATATATCTACGTTAATTTTAACTCCAATAAAATAAAATTGACCTCATACATCATGAAATGGGTTGCTTTATCATTTCATAAGAAAAAATTAGAGAAAATATATAAATTCAGGAGAACTTGGCTTATTAGGCAAATCGGGCCTTGCATAGTAGGTTGAGAATTGCGTTCTGGCTACTAGGTACGACATTATATATATATATATATATATATATATATATATATATATATATATATATATATATATATATATACATATATATATATATATATATATATATATATATATATATATATATATATATATATATAATGTAAATGTTCGTTTGTTCAAAATCGCTAATCTCCGAAAGTTCTTCACCGATTGATTTGCAGTTTTCAATCATCGTTCCATTCGCATCCGAGCGGGTTTATATATATATATTATATAGATCTCACGTCTTTGATGGAAAAAAACATGCTTATTTTTTAAAATGTTTTTCATGGGACGTTGCATTCGAATAGGCGCGTGTTTTTATATATTTAATATATGCATGCCTCACCTGTGACAGGAAAAAACATGCTTTTTTTGAAAAACAGCGCCATCTTTCGGACGTAAGAGCAACACACGCTGTAATCTCCGAAAGTTCTTCATCGATTGCTTTGAAATTTTGTCACAACGTTCCATTTGCATACACTCATGTTTTTATATACCGATTATATAGATGCCACACCTGTGACAGGTTAAAACATGGTTTTTTTAAAAAACAGCGCCATCTGTTGCATATAATAGCAACTCATGCGATACTAAACATGTTACCATTACATTTCAATGTTTCCGATTGCATTGATAAATTGAATTTTCATCAATTTCGATCTATTTTAATTTTGATTTAATAATTTTGTGTGCCATTGCATTGAAATTAAGCTGCGTTGTTTACCATACCGTTCAATTCATAAGTATAAGTATAGATGCCACACCTGTGACAGGTAAAATCATTAATTTTTTTAAGAAACAGCACCATCTGTTGCACATAAGAGCAACACACACTATACTAAATTTGTTACAATTCCATTTCAATGTTTCTTATTGCTTTGACAAATTGAATTTTCATAGATTTCGATTGATTTTCATTTTGATTTCATTTTTTTGTGTGACATTGCATAGGAATTGAGCTGTTGTGTTTACCATATGTTCATTTCCTGAGTATAATGTATTTTTGTATTTTTTAATTTTTTTTTTTTAACTTTTTTTGTTATATTTCAGTGATGGGAACATCAGATCATTTTATGTTCCCAATTTTCTGATGGGAACATCAGATCGTTTGAGAATGCATCGAACAAGGGAGTGGGGAATGTTGGGGAGGACAAGGGGGACGGGGGTGGGGGATGGTGGGGACGAGGGAACAGGGGAATGGAGAATGGTGGGGAGGACAAGGGGACAGAGGAGTGGCGGGTTGGTGGAAAGAGATGAGGGGACGGGGGCGGGGGGAATGGTAGAGAGGACGAGGGGACGGTGGAGTGGGGGATGTTGTGGAGGACAAAGGGACGGGGGAGGGGAGGAATCCAACCGATACTAGACCAAGTAGTGGGGTTCTGGCTATTAGGTTCTGGGTCTTACATACTAGACCAAGTAGTGTAGTTCTGGCTATTAAGTTCTGGATCTTACATACTAGGCCAAGTAGCGTGGTTCTGGCTATTAGGTTCTGGGTCTTGCCTACTAGGCCAAGTAGTGTGGTTCTGGCTATTAGGTTCTGGGTCTTGCCTACTAGGCCAAGTAGTGTGGTTCTGGCTATTAAGTTCTGGGTCTTGCCTACTAGGCCAAGTAGTGTGGTTCTGGCTATTAGGTTCTGGGTCTTGCCTACTAGGCCAAGTAGTGTGGTTCTGGCTATTAGGTTCTAGGTCTTGCCTACTAGGCCAAGTAGTGTGGTTCTGGCTATTAGGTTCTAGGTCTTGCCTACTAGGCCAAGTAGTGTGGTTCTGGCTATTAGGTTCTGGGTCTTGCCTACTAGGCCAAGTAGTGTGGTTCTGGCTATTAGGTTCTAGGTCTTGCCTACTAGGCCAAGTAGTGTGGTTCTGGCTATTAGGTTCTGGGTCTTGCCTACTAGGCCAAGTAGTGTGGTTCTGGCTATTAGGTTCTGGGTCTTGCCTACTAGGCCAAGTAGTGTGGTTCTGGCTATTAGGTTCGACAAATATCAATACAAATATATATGCCTTTTTAGGTGGATTGTCTTTAAAACTTTGTTTTGGTATATTTACTAAGATAATATGTATTTTATAGGTGAGAGGGAGAGAGATGTCAAAACTAATTTGGACTAAAGTGAAGAATGACTGATGTTAAGGAGCCTGATGCATCTTTATGACGTGCTCACACTACCCTCCAGGTGAGTTGTAAACACCAACCACTTGGGCTGGACGGTAGAGCGACGGTCTCACGCCATGCAGGTCCGCGTTCAATCCCCGATCGTCCAGGTGGTTGGACACCATTACCCTCCCCCCACCCCTCGCCCCAAATCCTTATCCTGACCCAGTGCTGTATAGTCGTAATGGCTTGGCGCTTTTCCCTGACAGTTCATTTCCTCCCTCCCTTCCCTCACTCAATCTTCCTTCCAAACACTACACTGTTTCCCCTCATATTTCTCCCATATTTCACCTCATATTTCCCCCCCATATTTCCCCCATATTTCCCCCCATATTTCCCCTCATATTTCCCCTCATATTTCCCCTCATATTTCCCCCCATATTTCCCCTCATATTTCCCCCCATATTTCACCTCATATTTCCCCTCATATTGTAACACTGTAAAAGTGTTTGGGTTAGTTTATTTAAAATATATATAGAATATGAGTCACAGACGGATTTGGAAAGGCGCCAGTTGTCTGCCTGAGATCTCACACCTCAAAGCGTTAATGACCTCAAGTGACCTGAGGTCAGATCATGAGAATTTCACCTTGCTTCCGCTAAGCTCTTAATTGTAGTCTGGTAGCCTTCAAACAAGCCGACGTTTGAGGAGTGGCTTGGTAGTGCCGGAGGCTATCTACTTGTGGGCGGAGTTAGCTACTAGGTTCCCCAATATAAACTCGGAGAGCTATCCAGCATGGAGCATTAACAGACAGAGCAGCAGACGAGAGAGAGAAGACGTCCCTACCAGGGAGGTTGTCGGCCGGCAGGGGCGAGACAGTCTCTGTCAAGCTACAGACCCCCCCCCCCCCCTCTCTATTCAACTTAGACTCAGTACTCGGTGAGTGAACATTAAGGTGACTTGGTCGTGTTTACATATGTTGTGTGATGATCAGGGGCAGTCAAGTTGTAGGGTTCTCGAATTCTTGGATGATGACTCACTTTGCATATTAAACTGGAACATTTTAATTGAATTGCTAAATTATGATACTTCATGTGAAATATAATTATGAATTTATTATTTAAATTGTGTTTAACTTTGCTCCCTAGAGCTTTGAGTTGAGGATTTGAGAAAGCCTCTGTGGTTACTGGGTTCATGATATAAATGAGTACATGTTTGGAGTTGATACATGGTACAGAGGGAACATACTAATAATGAACTCATGATAACATCCTTTGAGAATTTTGTGATACAGGCAAGTTCCATTCCTTGTCTTGTATGTAATGATCATGAATGGATGGTGGCAGCATTTCGTCTTCTACTATCTACTTTCTACAACTTCTATCTACTCTTCTACTTCTACCTATCTACACCTCTCCCTCCACCCATCTCTAAACTCTCACTTTCAACTAATGACCCTCCTCGCTCCTCCCACCTCCCTACCTCTTACCCCAAACCCTCACTAATTACTTCACTATTCATTTCTTTCCTTTCGTTTCCTCTTATACGTTTGTGGCAATGATTCTGTATTCTAGAGTTCTCTCTAGAGTTTCGGGTAGCTGATCCAGTTACGGCTCCTTGTAGTCTTAGCACCTAGGTAGTCAAATACCTAGGTTACAAGGTGTTGAACGAGAGAGGTTGCCTTAGGAACTCTGGAGGGTGCTCTAGAATAGTTAGCTAACTGGGGACGGGATAACGGACTAGAGAGAGCTGTTTCCCCCGGCCTCGTTAGTTAACTGGGGGGTGGAATAATGGACAAGATAGAGCTATTTCCCCCACCCCCCGTTACAATATTTCCCCTCATATTTCCCCCCATATTTCACCTCATATTTCACCTCATATTTCCCCCCATATTTCCCCTCATATTTCCCCCCATATTTCACCTCATATTTCCCCCCATATTTCCCCCCATATTTCCCCTCATATTTCCCCTCATATTTCCCCTCATATTTCCCCTCATATTTCCCCCCATATTTCACCTCATATTTCACCTCATATTTCCCCCCATATTTCCCCTCATATTTCCCCTCATATTTCCCCCCATATTTCCCCCCATATTTCACCTCATATTTCCCCCCATATTTCCCCTCATATTTCCCCCCATATTTCCCCTCATATTTCACCTCATATTTCACCTCATATTTCACCTCATATTTCCCCCCATATTTCCCCTCATATTTCCCCCCATATTTCACCTCATATTTCCCCCCATATTTCCCCTCATATTTCCCCCCATATTTCCCCTCATATTTCACCTCATATTTCACCTCATATTTCCCCCCATATTTCCCCTCATATTTCCCCTCATATTTCCCCCCATATTTCCCCTCATATTTCCCCCCATATTTCCCCTCATATTTCACCTCATATTTCACCTCATATTTCACCTCATATTTCCCCCCATATTTCCCCTCATATTTCCCCCCATATTTCACCTCATATTTCACCTCATATTTCCCCCCATATTTCCCCTCATATTTCCCCTCATATTTCCCCTCATATTTCCCCTCATATTTCCCCCCATATTTCACCTCATATTTCACCTCATATTTCCCCCCATATTTCCCCTCATATTTCCCCTCATATTTCCCCTCATATTTCCCCCCATATTTCCCCCCATATTTCACCTCATATTTCCCCCCATATTTCCCCTCATATTTCACCTCATATTTCACCTCATATTTCACCTCATATTTCCCCCCATATTTCCCCTCATATTTCCCCCCATATTTCCCCCCATATTTCCCCTCATATTTCACCTCATATTTCACCTCATATTTCACCTCATATTTCCCCCCATATTTCCCCTCATATTTCCCCCCATATTTCCCCCCATATTTCCCCTCATATTTCCCCTCATATTTCCCCTCATATTTCCCCTCATATTTCCCCTCATATTTCACCTCATATTTCACCTCATATTTCACCTCATATTTCCCCCCCATATTTCCCCTCATATTTCCCCCCATATTTCCCCTCATATTTCACCTCATATTTCACCTCATATTTCACCTCATATTTCCCCCCATATTTCCCCTCATATTTCCCCTCATATTTCCCCCCATATTTCCCCTCATATTTCCCCCCATATTTCACCTCATATTTCACCTCATATTTCCCCCCATATTTCCCCTCATATTTCCCCCCATATTTCCCCTCATATTTCCCCCCATATTTCACCTCATATTTCACCTCATATTTCCCCCCATATTTCCCCTCATATTTCCCCCCATATTTCCCCTCATATTTCCCCCCATATTTCACCTCATATTTCACCTCATATTTCCCCCCATATTTCCCCTCATATTTCCCCCCATATTTCCCCTCATATTTCCCCCCATATTTCCCCTCATATTTCCCCCCATATTTCACCTCATATTTCACCTCATATTTCCCCCCATATTTCCCCTCATATTTCCCCTCTAGCCACGGTGCTTCAGACAACACAAAAAAATCAGGGATCACACACACCCTCAAACCACGTTGCTCAGGCAACACAATAATGGCCCGGAACAAGACACCACGTCCAGCCACGGTGCTCAGGCAACACAATAATGACCAAGAATCACATACCACCTCCAGCTACGTTGGTCAGGCAACACAATAATGGCCAAGGACCACACACCAATTTCAGCAACAGTGCTCAGGCAACACATTAATGTTCAGGGACCACTCACAACCTTTAGATACGGTGCTCAGGCAACACAATAATTGCCTGGGACCACACAAAACCGTCAGTCACGGTGCTCAGGCAACACAATAATGGTCAGAAACCACACCACATCTAGCTACGGTGCTCAGGCAACACAAAAATGAACAGAGATCACTCCACCTCCAGGCACGATGCTCAGGCAACACAATAATGGGCAGGAACCGCACACCACCTCCAGCCACGGGGCTCAGGCAACACAATAATGGCCATGGATCACACACCACCTTGAGCAACAATTCTCAGGCAACACAATAATGACCAGGGATCACTCCACCTCAAGACACGTTGTTCAGGCAACACAACAATAGCCAGGGACCACACACCACCTCCAGCACAGGTGCTCAGGCAACACAATAATGACCAGAGGTCTCACACCACCTCCAATCACGGTGCTCAGGCAACACAGTAATTGCCAGGGATCACTCACCACCTCCAGCCACGGTGCTCAGGCAACACAATAATGACCATGGATCGCACACCACCTCTAGCAACGGTGTTCAGGCAACGCAATAATGTCAGGAACCACACACCACCTCCAGAGACGGTGCTCAAGCAACACAATAATAGCCAGGGACAATCCACCACCTCCAGCAACGGTGCTCAGGCAACACAATAATAACCAGGGGTCACACATGACCTCACGAAATGGTCCTCAGGCAACACATTAATGACCAGAAGTTGCACACCACCTCCAGCCATGGTGCTCAGGCAACACAATAATGGCCAGGTACCACATACCACCTCCAGCTACGGTGCTCAGGAAACAGAATAATGGCAGGAACAACAGCACCTCCAACAACGGTGCTCAGGCAACTCAATAATGACCAGGCATCACATACCATCTCTAGCCATGGTGCTCAGGCAACACAATAATGGCCAGGCATCAAACACCACCTCTAGCCATGGTGCTCAGGCAACACAATAATGGTCAGGGACAACACACCTCCCCCACCAACGGAGCTCAGGCAATACAATATTGACCAGAGGTCTCACAATGCCTCCAACCACAGTGCTCAGGCACCACAATAATAGTCAGGGGTCACACATGACCTACAGACATGGTGCTCAGGCAACACAATGATTGCCAGGGATCACACACCACCTCCAGCTACGGTGTTCAGGCAACACAATCATTGCCAGGGACCACACACCACCTCCAGCCACGGTGCTCAGGCAACACAATGATTGCCAGGGACCACACAGCACCTCCAGCCACGGTGCTCAGGCAACACAGTAATGTCAGGGACCACACACCATCTCCAGCCACGGTGCTGAGACAGCTCTGTACCTCAAGGTGCAGTCCTTGCACCGCTACTGTTCCTTATTCTCATATCTGATATAGACAAAATTACACGTCACAGCTTCGTGTCATCCTTTGCAGATGATACAAAAATCAGCATGAAAATTACCTCTGCTGAAGACACTGATAAACTACAAACAGATATTAACAAAGTTTTCGATTGGGCAGCAGAAAATAACATGATGTTTAACGGTGATAAATTCCAAGGTACTCAGATACGGCAAAAATGAGGACCTTAAACATAATACAAGGTACAAAACACAATCGAATCTGCCCATAGTAGGAAAACAGTATGTCAAGGTTTTGGGAATAATAATGTCCGACGATCTAACGTTTAGGGAGCATAACCAAGCAAATATTGCATCAGCCAGAAAAATGATCGGATTGATTACGAGAACTTTCAAGTCCAGGGATCCCATCACAATGCTTGTACTCTTCAAGTCACTTGTGTTGTCCCGTCTTGAGTACTGTTCAGTACTCACTTCCCCCTTCAGAGCAGGAGAGATTGCTGAAATAGAGGGAATACAGAGAACATATACGGCACGCATAGACGCTATAAAGCACCTAAATTATCGGGATCGTCTCAAAGCTCTCCAAATGTACTCACTAGAAAGGAGACGAAAGAGATACCAAATAATATACACCTGGAAAATACTGGAGGGCCAGGTCCCTAATCTACACAGTAAAATAACAACGTACTGGAGTGAACGACATGGAAGAAAATGCAGAATATAACCAGTGAAGAGCAGAGGTGCCATAGGCGCAATCAGAGAACACTGTATAAACATCAGAGATCCGCGGTTGTTCAACGTCCTACCAGTGAGCATCAGAAATATTGCAGGAACAACCGTGGACATCTTCAAGAGGAAACTAGAATGTTTTCTTCAAGGAGTGCCGGACCAACCGGGCTGTGATGGGTATGTGGGCCTGAGGGCCGCTCCAAGCAACAGCCTAGTGGACCAAACTCTCACAAGTCAAGTCTGGCCTCGGGCCGGGCTTGGGGAGTAGAAGAACTCCCAGAACCCCATCAACCAGGTAACACAATAATGACAGGGGACCACACACCACCTCCAGCCACGGTGCTCAGACAGCACAATAATAGCCAGAGATCACACCACCTCCAGTAACGGTGTTCAGGCAACACAGGTTCAGGTATCCTGTGGCCAGTGACATCACTCCACCTCCAGCTACAGTGCTCAGGAAACGCAATAATAGCCAGAGGTCTCACACCGCCGCAAACCACGGTGCTCAGGCAACACAAAAATGGACAGAGATTACTCCACCTCC
>NC_091180.1:6532050-6534550 GCF_040958095.1 Procambarus clarkii | reverse complement strand
AAATCACAAGATACAATTGACGATTTACTATAAAACCAAAAAAATGGCCAACCTACTCGTGAGAAACTCTCCAGATACAAAGCAGAACGCTCTAAAAGAGACCAACGTCGGTCTATGCCTTCAAATGCCCACTTGAGGACTGTAAGCCTCAAAGAACTCAGTATATAGGCAAGACAACAACATCTCTTTCCAGGCGATTAACGATGCATAAGCAACAGGGCTCCATTAAGGAACATATAATCTCTTCCCACAACCAGACTATCACCAGAGAAATCTTAACAAACAACACAGAAATCATCGATAGATACAGCGATAGCAGGCGGCTTGACATCCACGAGGCACTACACATCAAGAAGTCAACACCAGCAATCAATAGCCAATTAATGCACAACTATATTCTACCCACTTCAAGACTCCGCACCAATATAGAAGCATCAAGAAATATGGGCCAATAGGCCCTTTGCAGTTACTTCCATTCTTCCCTTAAATTTACCCAATTTATACCCATTGTTTCGTGTTCTGTCTTGTGTTGAAAGTTTTGTTCACCTCATCCAAAACTGTTGTAACATATCACCTCACCCAAATGCGGGTATATAAGATGAAAGCTGTTTAAATTATAGCATAGTAGAACTCTGTTTAGTGTTTGCAGGTTATAGTTGTGTGTGTGTAAATTAAAGTCTTTGAAAATGTAATAAGTTATTACGAAACACGTTCAAGTGTCTCGTCAGACTGGAAATAAAAATGAATTTTGGAGAATTGATTTTTCAATTACCATCGACAATGAAAAGAAACATAAGAAACATTGAGAAAATTCGTGTTAGAATTATTAATCTTACTTTTTCGGTCATATTTAATAATATTATATTTTATATATATATATATATATATATATATATATATATATATATATATATATATATATATATATATATATATATATATATATATAATGATAAACCTGAAACTGGAGTTTGTTAAATTATTTTTTTTGTTCATTTTCCATTTTCATTTTAGCCTTGATGCCATGTCTCATTATCACAGTGTGGTTTCCACCTGCCCTGGAGAGGAAAGTTACGTTAGGCAGGGATTGAACATAACAAGACCCATGCCCTACAAGCTATATAGTCAAAGGATACCCTCCCTTACATGCATTTTGTTTGCTAACCCTATACATTCCTACTTCATACATGTACTAGTTTATCCGTTACCTATCTCAATACAGTATTTCACTTAATAGTTAACAGCACTAAACAGCATTCTAGCTTAGAATCAAAACACTTAGTCATCTTTTGAGAATTGCTTGCTTACTTTACCCATATGTGTTTCCACATTATTTTACACACAAGTAACATTTTATGTTTGAAAGTGTGTAGAATATAGTGCTATACATTGAAAATAAATATTTATAAACACTACTCAGACTGGCTTTATTGTAAGTTGAAATATATATTTTGATGCTTATGGCAAGAAAACCCAGAAAACATTAACCTGTTTATTAAGATGAGGGATGATCATTTACAAGTTAGTCATCAATAAAGTGGCCAGTCACTACTTAGTCCTCATTACATTTAAAAGTGATTAGGATAAAATCATGTAAAAACAAATTATGTTATTCCATATTTCAGCAATGTGAGCCTAGGACACAAGAAACTTTTATACTGTAGTATAGCAGAGGAAACCTCACATCCATACCTCATGTACACAGAGATTACTTTATACAATATGAATACCATTTAAGTTTGAAAAACTATGCAATCTCCAATTACAAACAATCAGCCAATCGTGACAATGCTGTCCCCTCAGCTCACACTGCATATGTTGTAAAACACGACACAGGATAATAAACGACATGTGGTAAGCAACCGTACGCTGCAGCATTACATCATAGCACATGTTGCACAAGTTTGACATATAAACCACTACTGTATACATTTGTTAATAGCTTTAAGCTCGCCTCGTGCCTCATTTAATTGTGTTTTAAGCTCACACCATTG
Source organism: Procambarus clarkii (assembly GCF_040958095.1). NCBI lineage: Eukaryota > Metazoa > Arthropoda > Malacostraca > Decapoda > Cambaridae > Procambarus > Procambarus clarkii. Next base: position 6,532,556 of record NC_091180.1, on the reverse strand, counting down.
CATGGAACGATTTAAAAAGCACACACTACAGTCAAAAAATAATGACTACGTTGTCAACTTAATGATATTGAAAAATATTCCCATAAAATTTTGGCTGGAGCATTTGTAATTGCCATAACAAAATAATTCTGGATAGATGGTGATGAGATACTTTTCTTTATATATTATATATATATATGTCGTACCTAGTAGCCAGAACGCACTTCTCAGCCTACTATGCAAGGCCCGATTTGCCTAATAAGCCAAATATTCATGAATTAATTGTTTTTCGACTACCTAACCTAACTTAACTTTTTCGGCTACATAACCTAACCTAACCTATAAAGATAGGTTAGGTTAGGTAGGGTTGGTTAGGTTCGGTCATATATCTACGTTAATTTTAACTCCAATAAAAAAAAATTGACCTCATACATAATGAAATGGGTAGCTTTATCATTTCATAAGAAAAAAATTAGTGAAAATATAATAATTCAGAAAAACTTGGCTTATTAGGCAAATCGGGCTTT